>NC_051238.1:10039121-10339121 GCF_015220715.1 Pygocentrus nattereri | reverse complement strand
AGGACGTGGTTCGGTTGGCGACTCAGCAAGGATCTAGAGTGACGGAGGCTCGCCGTTCTGGACTGTACCATGCCCGGTCTGAGGACAGCATCTATGAAGACATCATCTGTGAGTCTGACTTGAACTCACTGACTCCAATCAGAGAAGCCAAAACACATGTGTACTTGCAAAGCTATGATGATGAAACCCAGTCAAAAATGACAGCTTTTTGGAAGATGGAGGGCCCAATTGGCTGCAGCTAAGTAGTCGCTAAACACGCAGCCTGTAGTAATGCTGCTCAGACCGGAACACACAAGATCAGACACTGTCCCAAGGAATTTCATTTATGATTAAATTCACAATGCAAAACAAGAAAAATTAAATCAGGTTTGTCAGCCTGTCTTACGCAGCCAGACTATAGATCTCTTTCAGTTAGTTTCTAGATCACTCTGTGATATATGACCTTTGTGCTTATGAAACATGTGCTGTGGTCAGTGTGACACATCACTGTGTCCCATGAACTTTACTTCTTGTCTGTTTCATGTCTAGCTCATGTGCCGAGGGAAAACCCTTATGAGGACATCAAACTGTCTCCTATGTGCCTGCCTATCATGCGGTCTCGAAACTGGACTGTTACACAAAGACCTTCTCCACACACCCCGAAGGTAGCTCTCACATCTCTAGTAAATCAATAAAAAGACCCACATTTGGAGTAGCGCTGTTACAATTGTCACACTTGATTTAATACTCGGTTATCCAGTTAAAACATAATTGATTAAAACTCAGCTTGTTGAAGTGGTAGTGATTAAATGTCAGTTTGCATGAAAATAATGCATATTTTGGATTCTCTCCTAGAGCCTGTTGAATAGGCTCATTTAAATGCATCTCTTACCACATTTTTATTTGATATTTATAGTAGGTCCTTCCAGTTTTGTGTGAAATCTTTGAAAGGCTTAATTTGTTCTTGTTTTTAAAAGTCTGACTCCTAATTTAATCAGAATAATATCCTCAAAATAATAATTAGATTATACATTAGGGCTGTAGGATATTGACATAAAATGGAATGTTTGGTGAAGCTTTCAGATATCACGATGACGATATGAGAACTGCTAAATTATCATTATAATAGTTTTCCTCTGACTGGATGTGATGCAAGTACAGATGCTTTATTATTTGGATATGTAAGCAGAAATATAACTATCTCTCCTTTAAACAAATGTCAAAATACAGAATAATAAAAGAGCAATGACAGCTACCAACTGCAAGCACATTTTCCATAAATTAATACTTTATTAACATGATCAATATTGTCAATACACCAAAAAAAGGGTTTTCAGGCCAAAATATTTTGGCCCACCTGAAAAAAGCATTAAGAAGAGGAGGACATTTCACAACATGTTTTATTATTCAAAAAAGTAGAAAAACGTATTTGAATACTGGCACATTGAAAGTTTAACAGTGCTTGACTAATCATTCACATCCCTAGTGCAGAAGCATTCAAACCATCTGAGATGCCGTGTAGACCTGTTCTACAGTCCCTATGAGGGACATTAGACAAGCAGTTTGTTATCTCTTTTCATACCTAGTATTAGGAGAGGGTACAGAGAACTTCTTCACTATTGGTTTGATACCACAGTGCCACAACATTTCGCTTGATGCAGAATACAGCAATACAGAACAGTAAGTACCTGTTAGCAAGACTAAGAGTTTCACAAACAACAGAGTTAAGGTACAAAGTATAACAAGAAAATAATGATCTTTATTGCTTTGGATGGCCAGCTGTCAGATTTTTGAGTGACACAGACTACAACCTACATACTGTAATAATTACCTTTATTTATTTGTTTGTTTGTTTATTTATTTATTTAATGTGAACTGTTTTTATTTATCATCAGCTTTTTTGGTTTTTGATTTCAGCCCAGTGTTTCCTTAATTTGAGTTTGTCAAGAACTTTCATCACGGTGCATCGCTAATCAGTAGTGACAGCCTCAAATTCTTGAGCTAAACTGGCTGTTCCCTGGTTTCCCAGGCTCAGATGAAGCCTAGTCCAGAACTGCAATGGATTTTCATTAGAGAAACGTTACTGCCGCACTAAAGTGTGGGTGTAATCTATGTTAAAGGTGGAGTTACAGCCTTACTGTACAACTGAGTAATTTATTTTAATACTGTTTTTTGGGCTGAACAGTTTCATCTTTTTCACTTCTTCTTTTCCACCTTTTGGCTTGTTTTTGTGGCTATAGCTGCCTCCGAAACCTCTCACGTTACGGCCCAACGTTGACAGATTGCATGAGGAAGCGCGAGACTTCAGGCAGCCGGTGACATCATCCCAAACATCTAAGACTAGCATGCCTAAACCATCAGTAGCCAAACATGCTACTGCATATAGAGCTCAGCGCCAGCCTCAGGTAAACAGACATGCATACACAAATGAGTGCACTCAAAAATCCTGATATGCTAGCTGTTACATAAAATGATCTCTGCGCTTGAGTACACCGACGGAGTGTGCTCTGCATGTTAACGCTTGTGAAAAGTTCATCCTGTGACGTAAAACTGCAGAACGACACAATCAGATGAAGTCAGAAGAGGAAAAGAAAAAAAAGCCATGTGAGTGGGAATGTAATTTCTGAGGAAAAGGGTGAGGGGAAATGGTGAGAAGATGGATGGAGGAGACAGGAAATGCCCTTTATGGAGCGTTTGAGACACTGAGCATTATCACTCGTGCCATGTGCCACATGCTGACCACTGCTGACTAACCAAGCTATACTTGGCCTCATAGGCCTGTATACAGACAGCCGGTCTTGAGCAGTAGATGCATTCCTGTTAAGGCAGTTTAAATCTGTCACAGGGTTTTATTAAACAGCACACACATATGAAGCTAATGGAAGAAAGCAGTTTCTGTGATTCGACAGAGCTAAGTTGGGAGGTAAGAGTCTAATTCTCTTTCTCTTGCTCATGTTAGCCCTGCGAGTCGTTCAAGGTTATCTTGAACTGTTTACTAGAAATAATTGTTGAGATTATAATTGGGAGCTTTCCAAGGCAAGGCTAGTTATTTATTTATCTACATTTTTTATTTAGAATCACTTGGTGTAACGTCACTTTACAGTGACATCTGTAATTAGGTATTCTTACGAGGTGATTCCCCTTTTGCCTTATCTAATGTGAACTCAAACATAGAACCTGGGGTGCTGGTTAGAGATGGAGAAAAATAAACTAATTCAAACAAAAGAGGGGCATTTTGGGATAATACACATTTTTCAGATCTTCCCATTTTCATCATTATAGAAAAGGTGATTCTTTCAATTACATAGATTTCATAGATAATACCATACCCAGTCCTCTAGGCATGGGGTATCTGGCTTAAGCCATTGCTTTGTAATTGCTTTTCGTGCAGCTACACCCAAAATTCTAAAAAAGGTATTTTGTTTTAACATTTGCAGATGTTGAGTGGAAAAGCCAAGACTAGCGCTCAAAAGCAATGCTCAAAGGCAGTTTGATGTGCTTTACATAAATAAAAACAAAAGGAATGTAATGGAAAAATAAAGAGGAAGTGCTTAAGTGTGAAAGAATAAAGATAAAAAGTTAATAGACGGTATTACTCTACACTCTACAAGTGAGGAACCTCACCACCAGTAAAGAGTCAGTCAGTCACGAGGTGCGTTCATGGGGTAACAGTGCTAGAATTTAATCTTCAAAGTGAGAGAACCTCCAGAGTTAATAAAAATTAGGATACGTTACACTTGAGTCATTTCCAGCTCCCTCAGTGCAGATCACGTGGAGTTACCACCTTTCACTGGATGAATAGCAGCAATTACAGGATTATACTCTAAGTAATACACCACACCTGTACAGTGTGAATCAGTCTTTGGGATAACAATGTTAGCATTTAAGAGACCAAGAGAGTCAGTTAAACCTAAGATAACCAGTCCGCTGGTGCCTTATACTTGAGCCTTTTTTAGCATCCTAAGTGAGGAAGATTGATTGATTGTTCTTTAAAGAACAATAAGACCTCAAAGATATTAATCAACCCCTGGGATAACAATGCTAGCATTTAACCTCAAAGGTGCTTGATTAAACATAACACTAAACACTTTCCTCAGTAACGTCTAGATTGTTTGATTAATCTTGAACAATGTAAAAGAAAAAGAACAGAAGCCCAAAAAGGTTCTGGCTGCCACCATTCAGCGGGTTGTTTTTGTTGTTGTAGGTTTTTTGTGTTATCTTATTTTTTTATTTGCGAAGAGATGAGTTGAGCAAGGAAACTGTGAAAAGAGCGTCTGTGCTACATGTCACATGGTACATTGATGCTAATGAGTTACTAATGAGTTTGAGTTACTTCAAGCTTGACTTTTAGGCTTCCTGTCAACAGGAAGTCAGTAAGTTCTCCCTCGCTCGTCTGACATCTGATGTTTTTTCAAGACTGAACAGCACAAAAAGCACATCTTCTTCTCCCAAGTCGCTTCTCCTTCTGGGTCGTGGGGACAAAAAACACATGAATGTACGAATTATAACCACATTCACATACATGCAGTTTTATAAATGATCTCATGTCAAAAAGCCTGTCTAAACAGCAGACGTCTCCCAGGTAACGAAGGGAAGACCTGTTTTAGGGTTTATCACTTGAATGTGATGTAGGTCTGATGTGTGGCTGCAGCACTCTAGGGGCCACAGTATCACACAGTTTACTGCTTATCGGCTCATTTAGTGCTTTTACATTTGGTTTATCTCATGATGTATTTTGGTCTGTTAGCTATAAAATGGCCCCATACTGTGTTTTTGTTGTTTTTGTTGTGTTAGTTTTTTCTCCAGAGATCCGTTTACGATGTTTGTGTGGGTTTGAATACCGAAAACATTTGTCATTTGTTTTTACAAGACCATTTTCCAGATTCACGTCATTCCTAAGGATTAAATGATCTATTCAATGTGGTGTTGCATGTATCCTCTGGTCATGTTACAGTGGGGGGAAAAAAGTATTTAGTCAGTCACCAATTGTGCAAGTTCTCCCACTTAGAAAGATGAGAGAGGCCTGTAATTGACATCACAGGTAGACCTCAACTATGAGAGACAAAATGAGGAAAAACAATTCAGAAAAATCACACTGTCTGAGTTTTAAAGAATTTATTTGCAAATAATGGTGGAATAAGTATTTGGTCAATAACAAAAGTTCAGCTCAATACTTTGTTATATATTCTTTGTTGGCAATGAAAGAGGTCAAACGTTTTCGGTAAGTCTTTACAAGGTTGGCACACACCGCTGCTGGTATGTTGGCCCATTCCTCCATGCAGAGCAGTGATGTTTTGGGGCTGTTGGCGGGCAACACGGACTTTCAACTCCCTCCAAAGGTTTTCTATGGGGTTGAGATCTGGAGACTGGCTAGGCCACTACAGGACCTTGAAATGCTTCTTACGAAGCCACTCCTTTGTTGCCCTGGCAGTGTGCTTGGGATCATTGTCATGCTGAAAGACCCAGCCACGTTTCATCTTCAATGCCCTTGCTGATGGAAGGAGGTTTGCACTCAAAATCTCACAATACATGGCCCCATTCATTCTTTCATGTACACGGACCAGTCCACCTGGTCCCTTTGCAGAGAAACAGCCCCAAAGCATGATGTTGCCACCCCCATGCTTCACAGTTGGTATGGTGTTCTTTGGATGCAACTCAGCATTCACTCTCCTCCAAACACGACGAGTTGTGTTTGTACCAAACAGTTCTACTTTGGTTTCATCTGACCATATGACATTCTTCCAATACTCCGGAACCTCCAAATGCTCTCTAGCAAAGTTTTGAAGTTTTGAAGTGCCCGTCTGGCACTGCAAGATCTGAGTCCCTGGTGGTGTAGTGTGTTACTGACAGTAGCCTTTGTAACGTTGGTCCCAGCTTTCTGCAGGTCATTCACTAGGTACCCCCGTGTGGTTCTGGGATTTCTGCTCACCGTTCTTGTGATCATTTTGGCCCCACGGGCTGAGATCTTGCGTGGAGCCCCTGATCGAGGGAGATTAGCATTGGTCTTGTAGGTCTTCCATTTTCTGATTGTTGCTCCCACAGTAGATTTCTTCACACCAAGCTGCTTGCCTATTGCAGATTCAGTCTTCCCAGCCTGGTGCAGGTCTACAATCTTGTTTCTGGTGTCCTTCAACAGCTCTTTGGTCTTCACCATAGTGGAGTTTGGAGTGTGACTGTTTGAGGTTGAGGACAGGTGTCTGTATAAAAGATAACGAGGTCAAACAGGTGGCATTAATACAGGTAATGAGTGGAGGAAAGAGGAGCCTCTTAAAGAAGAAGTTACAGGTCTGTGACAGCCAGAAATCTTGCTGGTTTTTAGGTGACCAAATACTTATTTTCCACCATTAGTTGCAAATAAATTCTTTAAAACTCAGACAATGTGATTTTCTGAATTTTTTTTCCTCATTTTGTCTCTCATAGTTGAGGTCTACCTATGATGTCAATTACAGGCCTCTCTCATCTTTTTAAGTGGGAGAACTTGCACAATTGGTGACTGACAATACTTTTTTTCCCCACTGTATGTTGGGTTTCTAATAGAGAAAAAGGTTCTGCACATTTTAATGCACTATTACTGTTGAACACATTAAATTGGGTCTGTGCAAAAGTTATAGCACATTTTATGTTTCATGTTTTCCAAAATGTTGAACTCCACAAAGAAACAGGAAAAGTGCACTAAAATTTGCTGAAAAGTGTCATATTTAATGGTATTCTCTGTAGTGGATGTGTTCATTTTTTCACGTAGAAAATCAGTAAAACATGTTCAAGCTTTCACATACGACCGTATGTAAATGTGTTTATCACAGCTCAGAGCAGGCTGGACTGCATGCCTGGATAGTGAGTGGTACATTTTAAAACGTTTTGAAATATTCTGATTTCTAAATGGCCAAAATTTATTTCTTCATGAAATGGGCCTTTTAATCATTTGTGCTTGAAGCAGAAGAAAATAGTGCACTCTGCAGAATTACTCTGCTTTACTTAGCCCTTTACTGACATTGTAACTGATTATAACTATATAATGTTATTACTGAAAGGGCACTGCTGGATTTATCAGAAGACGAACAGCAGGCTGTTTCTTTCCGTTCCTTGAAAAACTGGACTGTCACACTGTCTGCAGTCTAATGTGGGTTGGGCGCCATGGTTACCATGGTTACAAATCTTGACTAACTTGTTTCCGTCCTGCCAGAAAAGAAAAATTTATTTGTCTGACTCATGAAAAGAGACACCCTTAATGACGCAGGCGGTTACACATTGTCTTTCTGTCTTTTTAATTTTTTCATTACAGAATGTGTAGGTCAGCCCCTCAGCAGCAGTTGTGATCAAACCATCCTCTGTGCTCATTGTTTGTTTGTTTGTTTGTTTGTTTGTTTGCTTGTTGTGCAGTATGTGAGCCGGATCCAAGAGATCTTCCAGGCCAAGAGAGGGAGGAAGAGAGTGAAAAGTCAGACGAGTACCAGCAGAGGTATCAGCAAATTCAAAGCCTTCACCTTCACTGACATTAATTATGTCATTTATATATTTTGGTCATCACCACCACCCTGTTATTTACAGGAATTGCAGGTTTTTAAAATTACAACATGATCTCTCTTTTGGTCTGTCCTTCTGCCTCTCTCTCTGTGTCTCTTTCTCTCAATCTTATTGTTTTCTGTATGGTAGATGAACTGAGTGGAACAGAGAGTGATCCAGAGGAGAGCACTAAAGGTCTGTTTCAGCTTCCTTTCAAAGTGTTTGGCTGTGCAAAAATAATGGCACATTTTTTATTTTGTTCTGTTTTTTTTTTCCAATCAAGTTAAACACAGCAAATAAATAAAAATTGTACACTAAAATGTACAGAACAGTACCATATTTGTGTTTCTTCTTTGCATAATATAATAACTTATTTTCCCTTGAATATCAACAGAACATGTCATTTGTTCTACCAGTTCTGCCTACAGCAGTTTTGCTCTGCCCATTCACACTCAAGTTCTAAGGAGTGTTTATACCTGAATTGCGTTTTGAATGCAGTACAGGGCAACAAATCAGAACAGAGCTCATTTACATACAGAAGGTTTAAAAGCTCAGTAAAAACAGCCCGTCTAATTCCCGTCTAATTCCCGTCTAATTTCTTCCAATGTTTTGGAAGAAATAAAAAGCAAGAAAAATGTAGGATATGGGCTCTTTAAGATGAAACTTTGGTGATATGTGGAAACATCTAATGCCAAAATACCAGTGATGGTGATATCTCAAAAAATGAAGACAAAAAAGAAGAGGTCAAGATTTAAATACTTGTACAGTGGCCCCCCGGAACCGAGACTGAGGACACTAATGACCACAATAATCAACAAATGTAGACTTCCGTTAAATATAAGATAAGAAATTGTGCCCTAAACATAATTATTAATGCTGTTATTATTAGGGCTGGGGGGCTGAACCCTATATTACTGTGCATAACTTAATTAGAAATAGTGCAATAATGGTGTATATTAATGTGTATATATTTCAAGTCTCTGTACATTCTATAAGGGGGCTACATAGGATTTTCACTCACCTTCACACCTGTGTTATTGTGATGTGGCAGTAAAGGTGATTTGATTGATTCTGATCTGATTTAGGTGGCTCTCAGCGACTGGTATATGTACAGTCTACTTTAAAGAGGAGACCAGGGTATCGCACCTTGGAGAGGGACCTAATCCAGCTGCAGCAGGAACAGCTCTTTCAGCTGTTTGTGGTAGTGTCGCTGAGAAAACGTTCCCCTGGGAATACGTATTACCCCGAGGTCACGCAGCAATTCCCCACCAAGGTAGAGAACCGGAGCTTTTGTGTTCATTAATGAACACTGTTCATTGAGCATCCTGTTAGGTAACGCTGGGCGGTGTATTTTATATAGTCCAAAGAACAACATATATCTCCATTTCATGATGAATGGACCACTAATGCCCCAAATCTTCTTAGAAAAAAATTCTTTCCACTGACTTACATTAGAGGTAAGAACATTTTGCCCCTTTCCTGTAAAGTTACTATATTGGAGATACTTATTTTTCTTTGAACAGCGACAATATTTACATTGTTGTCGTGAAACAATACTAATTTTTAGTAATAGTGAAAGAGAACATATAGTTAACAGTAATGTCATTTTTCTATTTTAAAACATCTAAACAGTTTAAATGCATTCAAACTAGATAAATAATACATTTTCACTTAGGAAATTCACCTCGTCTTGTTATGATTTACACGGTTGTGTGAAGTTCCCTTCCCTTGTATAATGTAAGCTGAAGCAAAGCAGAACAAAACAGTCAAAACCAGCTCTGTCTGGTTTGTATGACGTTCTTTTAGCATAGTCAGTAGCAGTAGTCAGTAAGCGTGGGTTCATTCACTTTATTAAAGTGGAATTCCATCCGTTTTTTAGAATTTTTCATAGTTCATTCAATGAGAGTAGTTTGATGTGAAATTGTTCATTGTATAGAAACTTACAGATTTCTTTACAGTGGTGTTGATGGGAACCAGTGTTCACAATGTTCACTACACAGATTTATGCATTTCATATACTATTCAGATGTCTTGTGAGGTTTTAAATGCGAAGTCTATTGTGCCTTAAACCGTCATAAAATAATATTTCAGATGTCAGGCAGCATATTCATAATAACTTTGTATAACAACTTTGTGAGGTAACTTAGAGGCATTAAACTCTTCAGACGTCTGGTTCCCATGACCATCACTGTGCACAGTTCTGGCTGGTGAGTTTCTCTAGAATGGCTAGAATGGTTTATCAGCACTGTCCAGTGTTGCTGTTTTGATTGAATTTGAACTCTTAATGATACTTTTTGATGTGCCCTTTTTGTAGTTTGAGAAGTCCTCTCGGTTGTCTCGTGAGGCTGAGGATCGACTGAAGGCCATTCCCAGTTTCTGCTTCCCTGATGCTCAGGACTGGAGGCCGTCTGCAGATGCTAACAGGTTATACTGCACCATTACATGACTCACTGCTCCAAACTGAGTCCTTCGTCATGTGTTTTTCTTAGTCACTGCGTGAGAAACGACTTAAAACTACATGGCCCAGACTTATTCTCTCTTTATGTGGTTCCTGGTATTTAACCTGTTTATTCCCCCCATGCTTAACCATTCCAACATTTGACTTTGAATGGTTTTCTTTCTTCATCCGCAGTGAAACCTTTTCATTTGTCCTGACGGGTGAAGATGGGAGCCGTTGGTTTGGTTACTGTCGTAAAATCTTGGTGAGTTGGAAGCGGCCACTGTGTTGATTCAGTGGAAAATGCATGTATCGGAATGTTTATAGCTTCTTGTTGAGTTTTCTGTTGTGCTGCTGAGTCACGTTTGCTTTGATGTGTGTTTTGTTTTTTTTTGACCACTGTGTTCTGCAGCCCTGTGGAAAGGGGAAGAGACTGCCTGAAGTCCACTGCATCATCAGCAGACTGGGTTGCTTCAATTTGTTTGCAAAGGTCGGGGGGATTTCCAGTATTTCACTCAGGCCTGCTTCTCTGAAATCAAGCAGATAACTTACTCAGTGGCTAACTATTGGCCTTAATGTATCTCCAAGGTGTTAATGTGCAAATAAAGACAACCTAAAATCAGAATTGATCTTTTTTTCTCTCTTGACTGTCCCTGGATATATTAAGCACAATTCATCATATTATATATAATTAAAAAGACACAAATATTGTTTTAAATATGCTATGCTTCATTAAGCTTTTAACAGTCCTCTGATGTCATGCACCGATTAGACAACAGTTAGTGTAGAAATGTGTATGTGTCTGTGTAGATCTTGGAGGAGGTGGAGAGGAGAAGAGAAATTGCTCCAGCATTGGTTCACCCGTTTATGCGAAGTGTCATGGAGGCACCGTTTCCAGCTCCAGGACGCACAATCACTGTAAAAAGCTTCTTGCCTGGTTCTGGCAACGAGGTATGTTTGTGTAGTTGCCAATGAAAACACATTTTAACATTGCATTTAATTTTATAGCTACAACAACGAAGGTGCTTTATAATGATCTGCAATGTTCATATAATACAAACAGTTGTTACAGATTTTTATATATTACAATAAACATCCTCATGTTTTGTTGTACTCTTTAAAAAAAATCTTTGAATGGTTACTCTGTGATGGGGAGAAAGGATGGCATAATGTTTTGATTAGTTGATCAATCGTGGTGGAGACGACAACCATTCCCACCACATGACGCGTGCTCCACCTCTAATGGCGCACAGCTGTGCTGAATCAAAGGACGAGCACAGACGCCTTTAAAAAACAAGCTCTTTCTGTGAAGATTTGGTTTTATTACAGAGAGACATGTGTTAATAAAGCACAATGGTTCACTCACACTGGTGTGTGTTCTAGCCGGTATACGTCTAATAATAATAATTTGATTAATTGAATAATTAATAGACACGGAAATAATTGTTCATTTTTTCAGAGACCACATACTTAATGTGTGGTATTTTTAGTATGGTTTTATACATTTTACTTCATATGCATGCAAGTTTTGTCTGCTTATGTATGATATTCTGGTGGTGTGGGTTTCCTCTCTTTCAGTGATGCACACAAAGCTACTTGCATGCTCATTGATCCCCCTTGTGGAGAATCTTTATCCTGCTAAATATAAGTGGGTGGGATGAGTTAAGTCAGGTGCATTAGGTGTTTCACATCAAATAAAAAAGGAAAAACTAAAGAAGTCGATAAATAAGCCAGCCGTTTAGAATAAGTTTCATGTCTTTGTGTGTGCAGGAGCTGACTCTGTGTCGGCCGGTAGACTCACGTCTGGAGCACGTCGATTTTGAGAGTCTGCTGCAGTGTTTGAGTGTTAGCAGGCTGCTGCAGGTTTTTGCGTCTCTGCTGCTGGAGAGGAGAGTCATCTTCATTGCAGATAAACTAAGGTATTGTTTGTGCTGTTCATATTATAGCAGACGAACAGGTACATGCTGATGCAGTCACTAAATATCACATATTGCATATTGACAAATTACTGCCTATGGCATATAAATATTTACAGTTATAGAGGCCAGGGGCCTTTAATTCCAGTCCTGGAGCCCTGTGGAGTTTGGTGATTTCCATCCTCTTAACAGGCCAGCTAAAAGCCATTTTGGGCTGTTTCTTTTGGTCCGTTCTTCATACAATTTATTCATAAAATTTACATACAATGTATAGGCAACAGGCACTTTCAAATTATGCCAAAAATGGAGATAAGAGGCTTTTAGCAGCAATTTACAACGTATTTTAGAATTATCTGCCACAATGATACAGTTCTCTTGTGCTCAGTCATTCTTCATTTTTTATTCTCTAGAAGTGATTTCATAGTGGCAGCACATCTGTGTTTGTCTTTCTCTTCTCTTTTAGCACTTTGTCCCGCTGTGCGCATTCAGCCCTTGCACTGCTCTATCCGTTCACCTGGCAGCACACCTTCGTGCCTGTTCTGCCTGCCAGCATGCTGGACATTAGCTGCTCTCCCACACCCTTCGTTATGGGGGCGCTGTCTCTGTCGCTGCCTCAGCTGCAGGATTTACCCATTGAAGAAGTAAGCCGCTGTAACCCATCGGGTCAGAAAGAGTTGCTTGACATGAAATGTACTTACTGAGTCATTAAAGATGTTGAGTCATTACAAACAAGAAGTGGGGGAAAACCCGAGGCTCTGCGATTTAGATTTGATTAGCTGCTAATTCCGATTGCAGTCAAGGTATTTTAATTCAGTAATGCTTGGGAATGCTTTCAATTCAGATTTATAATGAAATAATTGAATAATAACTTTAGTGATGTTAATAAACGTAATGTTCAATAGACATGAATCACCAGGCATACAGCTTTCATGTTTACTGATACTGGCAGACTTTGTAGTTTTTTTTTATCTGCTGTCTTGCATTGCACACAGTTTTTTATTAATTCATCAGGTTTAGAATTCATGCACGTTGATTTACTTCTGTAAAGCTTCTAGTGGTTTTAAAATTCATTGACTGTGATTGTGATGATAGAGGTTGAAACATGATTGGCAGTAAAATCTCACTTTAAAAATGATCACTTTTTTTAAAACTCGTTTCAGGTGCTCATTGTGGACCTGTGCGCAGACAAGTTTGTTATTCAGGTGGGTGTTGTGGTTTGGCCTATCATTAAATAGACAGGCGTGTATTTGATTACCTTAGAGATGTGTGGCTTTCATGTTTGAGGGGTGTGTCATGGTTCATGTTGCGACCTGTGTGTTAATGATAATAATAACTTTATTTATAGAGCACTTTTCATGCATGTAGCAGCTAAAAGATGCTTTACAATAAATTAATATGTTAAAAAAGAAGTATAAAAATGAATTAAAGGTAAAATGAAAAGATAATTATTTGCTTATTAATTGTATTTAGCCAAGCAACATTTTTGGATGGATTAAAAGGCCAATATCATGACGAACCAAAATGTTCTCCTTTTTTTTTTTTTTAATAATTAGATATAGTGTGTAAACATTGTTACACTTTTTAAACATACCTTTCACCTTTCTCATACACACACACACACACACACACACACACACACACACACACATATATATATATATATATATATATATATATATATATATATATAAAATATATACTTTTGTATTTTCCCTTTTAGCCTACAGCAGTTTAGCCCAAACATTATTTTATTATAGACATTATAAGGAGTGCAAAGTCTTAAAGGAACAGTAACAGGAAAGTTTTCGATTTTAAGAGATGTTAGAAAATGGTTATGTAAAAATAAATTATGACTTTTTGCTACACAAACAACAAAAATGTTGTAAGTGCGTGTAATAAAGGAAAAAAATGCAAGATAAGACTTCTTTGTTTACAAGCAGTCTGAACAGTAAAACCTTGTCTAATGGTGTCAGAGTATTGCCACATGTAACATATTATAATGCAGTATAATATGCTCATGGTGCTCATGGCAGTATAATTGTATATATTAACCTCTAATACATTCTGTTATGTAGACAGTAGAATTGTTTATTTTCCTAGATTATACCTATTTACACATTATTACTTTTTTTTTTTAAATAAACCATTCTTTTTTGTGCCTGCCTTCTAGCTGGGAGATGAGGACTGTATCCTTCCCAGTAAACTCCAAGCAGCCCTGCAAGAGGTCCTGGAGAATCGAGAGGAGATGCTGGAGCACAGCGACGATTACAGGAGAGGAGGTCAGTAGAGATTCCACGTTTGCACAAACATGTGGCTCATAAACAGATGAAAATACAGCTTCTGCCTGATACTCACTGACCTTTTTGTTTTAAGGGTGTGGTCCACTGTCTCTTTTGCCACGTCTCCACTGGCTACATTTCAGTTGCCGTGTTGACTGATGATTTTTCAGATTATTAAGCATCTCCCTGAAGGGAGATAAATCTAGACTATAATAAATAACAGTTGCCCTGATTGGTGTTTTCTTCCTTGCTCAAAGCCAGCGAAGATGATGAAATTGACCAGCAGGAGGAAGACAATACAAAATGCACAGTGATTGCAAGAAAACAGATATTTGCTTTCATAAGACAAATAATACCAGCATTTATCAAATATTTACATATGTCAGACATTTCTAAACAGTATTTGATGAACCACTTTTGTGTAATGACCCAGGGCCTGTATGCAAAAATGTCTGCATTTTATTCATGTCACTGCAGATACAATATATGGACAAAAGTTTTGGGACACCTACACATTACACCCACAGGAGCTTTTATGACATCCCATTCTAAATCCATAGACATTAATATGGAGTTGGTGCCCTCTTTGCAGCTACAACAGCTTCCACATTCTGGAAAGGTTTTCTACAAGATTTTGGAGAGTGTCTGTAGGAATTTTTGTCTATTCATCCAGAAAGGCGTTTCATCAATTACCATTTGACACAGTCTCTGTTCTAGTTCATTCCAAAGGTTTTCAATGGGGTTGAGGTCAGAGCTCTGTGTGGGTCAGTCAAGTTGTTCCACACCAAACTCACCCAGCCTTGTCTTTATGGATCTTGCTTTGGTCACTGTCATGCCCCAGTCATGCTGAAACAGAGAAGATTCTTCCCCAAACTGTTCCCACAAAGTTGGATGCATACCTTTGTCCAAAATGTCTTGGTCTGCTGAAGCATTAAGATTTCCTTCACTGGAACTGAGGGGCCTAGACCAATCCCAGAAAAACAACCCCATAGCATTATCCCTTCTTCACCAAACTTTACAGTTTGCACAGTGCAGTCAGGCAGGTAACATTCACGATACCCAGACTCATCCATCAGACTGTCAGATAGAGAAGTGTGATTAGTCACTCTACAGAATACATTTCCACTGTTCCAGAGTCCAGTGGCGGTGCTTTACACCACTGCATCTGGCGCTTGGCCTTGTGCTTGGTGATGCAAGGCTTGCATGCAACTGGAAACCCATGCCACAAAGCTCCTGGTGCACAGTTTTTGTGCTGAGGTTAATGTCAGAGGAGGTTTGGAATTCTGAGGTTACTGAGTCGGCAGAGTGTTGGTGACTTTTATGCACTAGGCGCCTCAGCACTCAGCGACCCGCTCTGTAACTTTACGTGGTCAGAGTTGCTCCACCTTTCAGTAATACCACTCACAGTTGATCATGAAATAACTAGGAGGGAAGAAATTTCATTTGACTTGTTGCAACGATGGCATCCTATTACAGCACCACACTTTAATTCAGTGAGCTGTTTAGAACGACCCATTCTTTCACAAATGTTTGTAAAGGCTGACTGCATGGCTAGGTGTTTAATTTTATACACCTGTTGCAATGAGACTGAATGAAACACCTGAATTCCATGATTAAGAGGTGTGTCCAGATACTTTTGTCCATATAGTGTATGTGCATATAAAATAACCAATATCACAATTTGTTGCATCCCTAAAGCTGGCATTATATTTCAAATGAAAACTGTTTTGACACAAAATGACATCTTTTTAGCTAAAACGATGCATTAACATCAACTAATTCACTCATCAAAGTGAGCTTCTAGCTGTACTCAAATGTCCACAGAGTGCTTTTTAAGTATACTTAAGATGCCACATCTTCTGAGAGATCTAAACTCACTTAAACATACTGAAGCTCTCACCTTATAAACTGTATTTATGAAACTTGAAAAACAAGTGGCTAAGCCATGTTTAAAGCCCTTGACTTGCTATGAAATCCTTACATCTCCTAAATTCTCATCTGTGAGCTAAACTGTTTTCAAAGCTGTTGTAAAATACTTGGAATGCACACACATGACTGCATACATTCAGAGGAGGGCAGTATGAAAATCTTTTGTTATTAGGAAACATTTTATTACCAAGCAATATGCTTTACTGGATATTGTCAGTACTGAAACTGACCACCTGCGTGTTTCTTTACAAAAAAAAAAAGGATAATAGGCCTATTCTACTCGATTTTGTGTGCCACAGTATGAAAATCATTGCACACCAAGTTTCTGATGGTTGTTTTTTAACTTGACACTAATAATGCAAATTGTATTATCAAATTATATTGCCCAGCCTATACACAAGTTGAACTCTGTGTCAAGTTATGGATGGAAAGTTTCAGTGGCAGTAGTGCCACATGAAAGCAGCCATGCTTCACAAGTTTCAGAATCAAACCACACTAGAAGATATAAAAACAAACTAAGATACTGTAAACAAACACTTATAATAACTTTACTTATTATAACACTTGTTCCTCATAATGGAGAACTTAAAATTGTAAGAAGGCCTAGTAGGGGGCTTTGAAAACCTTTATTACAGGGAATAAACAGTTATTGTTGAACAGCAACACTGGCTTCCTCCGAAGTTACATTTATAACAGTTAACATGCTGTTTGCCAAAAGTGAACATAATGCTAGTCCCACAGTTGTTTTTTTACAGCTGACTTTCCATTCTTACTACAGACATTACGCAGACCTAGACGTGTGATTTAGTGGTGGACTGTAGTCAGTGGAGAGTTCGCTTAACTTGTGCATGTTTTTGTAGATATGTTTCTTTACTTTATGAATTAGTCACTTATTACAGAGATTAATCTGCCTAATAAAAAGTACAAGCTGGTGGCCACCAGTTATTGAGATGGTATTAATTATGGCCACTTAATTTAGCCGTGTTAGCATTTTAACTTTGGCTGGATTATAATTTGTCCTTGATGTTTTCCTTGATGTTTTCCCAAAACCTTCCATCCCTGCAGAAGAGTGTGATCTGAGTGCTCTGGTGTCTGAGGCGTTTGTGCGCTTCTTCGTGGAGCTGGTGGGGCATTATTCACTGCACATTAGCGAGACGGGGCCGAGTGGCGTCCGTGAGCTCAACAGGGACACGTTCAGGAAGTCTCATCCATCCCGTGGGGTGCGCCAGTTCCTCCAGCTTTTCATGGACACGCAGATGTTCGCTGGCTTCATCCAGGACAGAGAACTCCGCAAGGGGGGAGTCAAGGGTGAGTGAAGACTTGGACAGGCAGAAGGCCATGCTGAAGATGGATGGAGGTCTAAGGCTGTGTTGGAAGGTCGATCATAAAACGGATCTAGAATCTGATTGGCTGAGCCGTGTTCAGTGCTTTTGTAGAATACTTGTTATAAAACAGATCCAGTCCTAAAATCTGATCCATGAGCTGAGCCACTTTTGAAGGTGTTGTAAAATAATGGAAATGCACGCACACAGTCGTATGCAAAAGTTTGGGCACCCCTGGTCAAATGACGTTTTGTTGACTTTGTATGTCCACTCTTATCCACAAAGGGTCAGTGTGGCTGCAGGTTTTGACTCAAGACAAGCTGATGATTCCACTTGTTTACTCTGTTGGTTTTAGCAGGTGATCTCTTGCTTTGTTGGAATGAATATCTGCAGCCACACTGGCCCTTTCTGGACAAGAGTGGACACCCCTGCTCTGCAGGGAGCACACTTTGCACATTTTAATGCACAATTACTGTTTGTGTTTAAAGTGTGAAAAACATCAAATATACCCTGTACAAAAATGCCATAGTGTGTGTTCACTAGTGTGTATTTGGTGTTTCACTTCACGGATGGGTTAAATGCAGAGGTGGAATTTCCCCGGTTGTTGGATCAACAAAGTATCACTTAACTTTGTTGCACAGGTGGCATCCAATCACAGTACCACGCTGGAATTCACTGACCTCCTGAGAGCGACCCATTCTTTCACTAATGTTTGTAGAAGCAGTCTGCAGGCCTAGGTGCTTGGTTTTACACACTTGTGGTCATGGAAGTGATTAGAACAGCTAATTTCAATTATTTGGATGGGTGAGTGAATACTTTTGGCAATATAGTTTATTTTCAAAACAAAACATGTAATTTAACCAGGGGCGTTCAAACTTTTGCGTACAACCTTATGACTGTAAGCATTAGTTAAATTCTGTGTTTATATGCCAATCATTTTTAGATGTTCCCATAACTTCCTCTTCAGCTCACAGTGCTTCTTGATGGCCCTCCAGTTTCCTGCCCTCCTCTTATATATTCCAGCTCTTTAACACAAACATCAAAGAAAGTTTTGTGTTAATGTATATGTTTGTCTGCTTTGAACAGGCCTGTTTGAAGTCCGAGCAGCAGAATACCTCGCCTCCTGTCCTGAGCCTGAACCCAGCGGAGTCAACAAATTCCTCAAGGGACTCGGTAAGACAGTCGCTTCACCTCCTACCAAAAAAGGAAAACATTTGTATTCCTCTTTTCCTCCCACTGACGGTCTGTTGTGTTTTTAGGGAACAAAATGAAGTTCTTACAGAAGAAGTGAGGGATTGCCTAAGCGGAGAAAAAGCCGGATGTCAAGTGCCAAATGACGAAAGCCATGGTTGTAAAGAGCGCTTAGAGGAGGCCTGTGATTCAGCGATCGCTGCAGTGATCCTTCTCCTCGGAGAAAACTGTCCAGCCATGTGGAGATGAGGTCAAGCCTGGACTGGGCCTGTTCCACCCTTAAAACGCTCCTGCTGGGAGCGCCAGTGCAATTGTGTTGGGTTGAAAACTGGAAATGGAGTTTATAAACAAGCAACAACGAAGGACTGAATTAGAGCTGGGAGGAAAGGGAGAAGAATGCGTCATGTTATTGTGTAAAGCAGAAATCTTTGGGTTAATTTCTGTAAGATTCAGGCTAATGAAGTAGTTCTTTTTACACTAACCCTGAACTTTTTTTAACTCAGAAAATGAAATATTCTATTTTATAGGAAACGGATCTGGAATTTTCTTTAACCCTAAAGCCTTTCCAGACTTGGAAAGTGGGAATTCAAAGGTAATTGTGGTTAAAATGAAGAGGTGGTTTCTTATCACCGTCAGAAGATATGTATTTATAATTCCTCTGAGGCACACTGATAATGCTTCTTGATAGATTTTACGTCTCTGATTTCACTTCTTCTTTTTGTTTTCTTTACAATTTAAGATTTTTGTGGATTAATGTCTGCAAAGACATTTCAGAATACTTTGACATTTTGTACAGTTTTATATGGGTGTTTTGTATAACCATGAATGTTCTGTGTCATTTTCAAATAAAATACCTTCATGTTACTTGTGTTGTTTCTTTAATCATTTGATGTATTTGAGCTTTCAGCAGTGCATTTCCCATGTAGCAGCATATATATGGCATTTTCTGTCTGCATTACTGGCAAATCAGTACTGTTGTTTTGAGGGCTTAACATGTAACTAACATTTTGCAAGAGTAAACAGCAGCTGTGTCCCAAATCAACCATGTGTTCCTTTAGTTAACTGATTCAGATACCCTGTATGGACAAAAGTATTGGGACACCTACAAGAGCTTTTATTACATCGCATTTTAAATCCTTATGCAACAATATGGGGTTAGCCCCCTTTGCAGCAATGTAACAACAATTAGCACTAGCAATTCACTGAGCTCATCATTCTGACTCATTCTATTGCCAATGTAAGTCTCTGAATTAGCAAGGGTCTGTGCTTAATTTGATCCACCTGTTAGCAATGGGTGTAGCTGAAACACCTGAACTCAATAATTGCAAGGTCTGTCTCAATACTTTTGTTCATATAGTGTATGTTCTAGAGCAGGGGCACACAACTCTGGTCTTGGAGGGCCAGTGTTCAGCACAGTTTGGAGGTTTCCCTACTCAAATGCACCTACTTAACCTGGCAATTAAAAGACAAGTGTGATCAGGTGTGTTTGACCATTAGGGGTGTACTTTGTGTACTTCTGGCGCAGGTCCCAAGCCCTGATAAATGGTGCCCCGTGTTAACAACAACTGCCTCCGGTGCTGTTGACCAGCAGGGTGCCGGTGGAACTTGGACTACTGTAGGTTGAAGACCATCAAAGAGGAGAGGAGGAAGGCGGGTTAAAAGGCAGTGAGAGAGAAGGAAAGGCAGGAGTGTGGAGGTTAGAGTAGGGACTCTGAACATAGGGACAATGACTGGTAAAGGCAGAGAGCTTGCAGACATGATGGAGAGAAGGAAGGTAGATATTCTGTGTGTCCAAGAGACCAGATGGAAAGGAAGCAAGGCCAGGAACATTGGAGGTGGATTCAAACTGTTCTATCATGGCGTAGAGAGGAAGAGAAATGGAGGGATAATCCTAAAGGAACAGCTTGGGAAAAGTGTTCTGGATGTAAAGAGAGTGTCAGACAGGATCATGAGCCTGAAGTTGGAGGTTGATGGTGTAATTTTGAATGTTGTCAGTTCATATGCACCACAGGTTGGTTGTCAGTTAGAGGAGAAAGAGGAATTTTGGAGTAAGATGGATGAAGTGGTAGATGGTGTCCCTAGAGAGGAGAGATTAGTGATTGGTGCAGACTTCAATGGACATGTTGGTGAAGGGAACAGAGGGGATGAAGAGGTGCCGGGTATGTATGGTGTGAAAGACAGAAATGCGGAAGGTCAGATGGTTGTAGACTTTCCAAAGAGAATGGAAATGGCTGTGGTGAACATGTATTTTCAGAAGAGGGAAGAACACAGGGTGACATACAAGAGTGGAGGGCGGTGCACACAGGTGGATTATATCCTTAGCAGGAGATGCCACCTAAAGGAGATTGGAGATTGTAAAGTGGTACCAGGGGAAAGTGTAGCAAGGCAACATAGGGTGGTTGTCTGTAGAATGAGATTAGAAACAAAGAAGAGGAAGAGAGTGAAGACAGAGCCAAAGATTAGATGGTGGAAGCTGAAGGAGGAGGATTGTTGCAGGCAGTTCAGGGAAAATTGCAACAGGCCCTTGGGGGCAGTGAGGAGCTACCTGAGGACTGGGAAACTTCAGCTAAGGTGGTGAGAGAAACTGGCAAAAATGTGTTGGGTGTTTCGTCTGGTCAGAGGAAAGAAGACAAGGAAAGTTGGTGGTGGAATGAGGAAGTCCAGGAGAGTATTCAGAAGAAGAAGGCACCTAAGAAAAAGTGGGATAACCAGAGAGATGAAGGAAGTAGGCAGGAGTACTGTGAGGCTAGTCGCATAGTGAAAAGAATGGTGGCAAAGGCTCAGGCCTATGATGAGCTGTATGAGAGGCTGGACAGTAAAGAAGGAGTAAAGGACTTGTATCGAATATAGAGCTAGAAAGGATGTACAGCAGGTTAGGCTGATAAAGGATAGAGAGGGAAATGTACTAGTGAGTGAACAGAGAGTGTTGAGTAGATGGAAGGAGTACTTTGAAGAACTAATGAATGAGGAAAACGAGAGAGAGAGGAGGACAACGGGTGGAGAGATAGTGGATCAGGAAGTGCAGAGAATTGGTAAGGTGGAAGTGAGGGCAGCTTCAAAAAGGATGAAGAATGGAAAGGCAGTTGGTCCAGATGACATACCTGTGGAGGTATGGAGATGTTTAGGAGAGAAGGCAGTGGACTTTTTAACCAGGTTGTTTAACAAAATCCTGGAGAGTGAGAGGATGCCTGATGAGTGGAGAAGCAGTGTACTGGTCCCCATTTTTAAGAACAAGGGTGATGTGCAGAACTGCAGTAACTACAGAGGTATAAAGTTGATGAGCCACACCATGAAGGCATGGGAAAGAGTTGTTGAAGCAAGGCTAAGGCGAGAGGTTCAGATCAGTGAGCCGCAGTTTGGTTTATGCCCAGAAAGAGTACCACAGATGCAATTTTTGCGTTGAGAGTGTTGGTAGAGAAGTACAGAGAAGGTCAGAAGAAGCTGCATTGTGTCTTTGTGGATCTAGAGAAGGCATATGATAGGGTGCCAAGAGAGGAACTGTGGTACTGTATGAGGAAGTCAGGTGTAGCTGAAAAGTATGTTAGGGTGGTGCAGGACATGTATGAGGATAGTGAGACAGTGGTGAGGTGTGCAGTTGGAGTGACAAATGGTTTCAAGGTGAAGGTAGGGTTACATCAGGGATCAGCTTTGAGCCCCTTCTTGTTGCAATGGTGATGGAAAGGTTGACAGATGAGGTCAGGCAGGAGGCTCCATGGACCATGATGTATGCAGATGACATTGTAATCTGTGGTGAGAGTAGAGAGCAGGTGGAAGAGAATCTGGAGAGGTGGAGGTTTGCACTGGAGAGGAGAGGAATGAAGATCAGTAGAGACAAGACGGAATACATGCGTGTGAATGAGCAGAAACGTAGATTCATGGTGTAATCAAGCCAACCGTCTGTCGTGCCCTAGGTAGTAGTTCACTACGTAGGGAGCGCAGAGTTTATTTGAGACACAGCCGAGTAACAACATTAACTGAAGTCACGAGAACGCACCAGACCTTAACAGTATTAGGCACGTGGTAAAACACCTTAAGAAATGAAAAGAAAAAGAAAAGAAAGAGCAACAGAAACGGTGAAGTTAATCCTGTTGTGAGCAACGTTAGTGTTTTTCTCCAGCGGGCTCCAGAGCAGCAGGTGGCGCTAAAACACAGACCGTGAGAAAGCGGCCGCGTGCTGCTACAGCGCTTCCTCCCCGACACAGACATGGCTGGGACCTCCTCAGTGGCCGGCGAGGTCTTTGTGGACGCGCTGCCTTATTTTGATCAAGGCTACGATGCGCCGGGAGTCAGAGAAGCTGTAAGTAGTCTTATAGCGCTTAATAGCGTGTTTGGTGGCGATATGTGAAGCGGAAGTTGGCTTCCAGTTCGAATTTCCTCGTTCCACCTTAAAAGCGGCTGCACCATTTAAGGTGGAACGGGAAAATTCTAACAAGAATCTGGCGAACTTGAAGCCACCTTAAGCCTCATCTGTGTAAAGCCGGAACCACCCGGCCGGGCGTTCCTGCAGTGTTAGGCGTCTTTAGCTCAGCGGCACCAAGCAACACAAAGACCACCAGAACAGCCCATTATAACTGGTGGGATTACAGGTGCAGCATCTTCAGCTAGGGCCTCTTTAAAAAGGCGCGCTCGAACAGTCACTTTAATCACTGCTTAAAAAGTCCAGTCGTGAAATTTGCTCACTACTAAATATTCCACAGTCAGCTGTCAGTGGGATTATAACAGAGTGGAAGTCAGTGGGAACGACAGCAACTCGGTCACGAAGTCGTCGGCCACGTAAAATGACAGAGCGGGGTCAGCGGAGTGACGGATCACGCTTCTCCATCTGGAAATCCGATGGACGAGTCTGGGTTTGGTGGTTGCCAGGAGAACTGTACTTGTCTGACTGCATTGTGCCAAGTGTAAAGTTTGGTGGAGGGGGGGGGATCATGGTGTGGGGTTGTTTATCAGGAGTTGGGCTCGGACCCTTAGTTCCAGTGAAATGAACTCTATTTTCAAACCAAAGTCTGCTGAAGCATTTTTTGGCCAATTTCATGCTCCCAACTTTGTGGGAACAGTTTGGGGACGGCCCCTTCCTGTTCCAACATGACTGCACACCAGTGCACAAAGCAGGTCCATAAAGACATGGATGAGCAAGTTTGGTGTGGAAGAACTTGACTGGCCTGACCTCAACCTGATAGAATGCCTTTGGGATGAATTAGAATAAACCACAGATGTACTCCTGGAAGAATGGTCAAAAATTCCCATAAACACACTCATACACCTTGTGGAAAGCCTTCCCAGAAGAGTTGAAGCTGTTGTCAGCCCACCCCTTGCAGCTGATTTTCCTAATTGGTCAGTGTGAATGAGTCAGTATAATTTTAATAAGTATAAATCAAATATTATTCAAGCCTCCCAATGATGAGTCTATTTTTTTCAAAAATAACTCAAAATGCACTGTTCCAAATTATTATGCACAAGTTTCAAAACATTTTATGTTGTAAAGAACTGAAAATGGTCATTTGTTGAATTTGCAGCATTAAGAGGTTATATGTACTGAAATCAAAAGCTATTTCAATCAGAAACATGTAACCTGGCCTGTTAAGATGTTAACATAGGACCCCTTCTTTGACATCACCTTCACAATTCTTGCATCCATTGAACTTGTGAGTTTTTCGAGAGTTTCTGCTTGAATTTCTTTGCAGGATGTCAGAATAGCCTCCCAGAGCTGCTGTTTTGATGTGAACTGCCTCCCGCCCTCATAGATCTTTTGCTTGAGGGTACTTCAAAGGTTCTCTATAGGGTTGAGGTCAGTGGAGGATGGTGGCCACACTGAGTTTCTCTCTCTTTATACACATGGCAGCCAATGACACCGATGTTTGGTTTTGCTACAGAAGGCACGGTTCTTCTTTTGGTACCATGGGGGAAAACGGTCAGTCAGAAACTCCATATACTTTGCTGAGGTCATTTTCACACCTCCAGGGACGCTATAGGGGCCTACCGGTTCTCTCCCGATGACTCCGCCACCTCCTTGCTGATGTCGGAGCCTTGTTGGAACATGGTGGCCATCCACCAACCATGCACTACTCCATCCACGGTTGCACGGCACTCATCAGTAAACAAGACTGTTTGAAAATTAGTTTTCGTGTATGTCTGGGCCCGCTGCAACCGCTTCTGCTTGTGAGCACTGATTAGGGGTAGCCAAATAGTAGGTTTATGCACAACTGCAAGCCTCTGGAAGATTCTACACCTCGAGGTTCACAGGACTCCAGAGGCACCAGCAGCTTCAATACCTTGTCCAAGGCATTGCACTATTTGATGCTTTTGGGCAGCAGAGATTCTTTTTCTTTCCCATGTCGCTTGAAACCTGTGGCCTGCTTAATAATGTGGAATGTCCTTAAGGAGTTTTCCTTTAATTGGCCTCACCTGGCAAAGTAATTACAGGTGTCTGAGTGGTTTGAGTGATCCAAAGAGCCCTGAGACATAATACCATCCATGAGAAACAAAAAATTAAATCTGACACTTGAATCCAGTTTGCATAATAATTTGTGTGTGTGTGTGTGTAAGGGCTGTCAGACAATTGAATGTCGTCATTTTAATTATTGATCATCTTATTTGCTAAATTTTGAACTTTTTCCACTACATTTAGTTAGATATGAATGAACAACATGAGCCTTATCAGACTTTATCTCTGATTTTCTATAATTCAGTCTTTATCACCTGAATGTAAACAGCTTGAACAAGAAAATGGGGTGAACAGTTTTCCATATTCACAACTGACGTCCAGTGTGATGCTGCACGTTGTAGCTCCTCAGTGACTGTAACCACAAGCACTGTCCAGCATAGTGTCCTGAGTTATGTTTTATAATGCTGGTGGTGTTTTGATGTGCTTCAGTGATGAACAAATTCACGACATTGCAGCAGCTGGAAAAGCTGTTATTAAGAAATTAGTCAGTGTAACATTTTGACATCTAAAAGCTACGTTTGAATGAGAGGATTAAAGTTGACAAGTCATAGAAAAAGCTCTGAGCAGCTGGGCTTCAGGGTGGAAGTATGGATAGTTTGAGGGGTCAAACTAGACCAATACGTTAACGGCATTCAACTGCTTTTTCAGGCTGCTGCCTTGGTGGAGGAGGAGACACGGCGATACAGACCTACAAAGAATTACCTAAGTTACCTGCCAACACCAGATTTCTCTGCTTTTGAGGTAGGTTCTAGTTTTTGTTTTTAGGAACTGTATTACAGGCCTGTGCCAGCATTGTTGTTTCATGGAGACTTTCAGTGTTTAGACAAGCCAGACTTGTTTGTGTTCTGCAACCGTAGACGGAGATCATGCGGAATGAATTTGAGAGGCTCGCTGCCCGCCAACCCATGGAGCTGCTCAGTATGAAGAGGTGGGTATCATAGAAATCAGAGATCTTAAAAACTTAAGACTAAGTTATTTTCTTAAGTTGGTCTTCAAATGTCTGTAAAAGTCTTTAGATCTAAATGTCTAATTATACAACAATTAGTTTCGGCCATGCAAGCTGATTGGTTGAGGCAGGTTTTTCAGACACTGTACCACTCTACTGAGTAGCTGTTGCTAAGCAACAAGTTTGACAGCTGTAGGAGACATTCAAGCCATTTGAACATTTTTACTTCTTACAAAAAATGGATACTTTTAAGATCACATTTGACCAACAGCTGATTTGGTCAGACTCTGAAGATGAGACGACGCTAAATTCCCAAACTGTTGTCACCACTGAGCAGCTTTTTAGTCAACAGCTGTGACAGAAGAACAGCTAAACAACCTGGAATCAGCCAGAAATGAACCCAATATCATTCGCCAAACATGTAGTCTGATCTTCAGAGTCTGACCAAATCAGACTGAGCCATAAAGCTGAGCCAATAAAAAAACAAAGCTGCTCAGTGGTGACGACAGTTTGGGAATTTGGTGTAAGGAGCTGGAGAGCGAGCTGCCGGCTGGGCAGAGAGTGGGCGGAGCTCGTTACTCTGACGTAGCAACAAGCTGCTTGTTAAGGAGCTTTAATTTTGCATAAGGAACTTCTGACAATAAAACATATTAAACGCTGCATTCACAGCCAGTTTATTCATTTTATTTATTTAACTGTTGTATAAAAGCAATAGAACACTCGAGTTTGTGTGATCGCCAATGACATCACAGCGACTAAATTAGCCGTGATGTTATTTTGTGGTGATGCACTCCCTCTTGTGTTCTGTTGCTTAAATCTAAATGTAGAACTGGTTTACAGTGAAGTCACTGGACATAAGACAGTAAACAGACAGGGCAGTGCAGCACCGACTTGGCACACATTTCTGGACATGAGGTAGTGAGAATAATGTGCAAAGATATTAAACATGCTGTGATCTGTGAGTCACACAGGCAGATGACCTACAAACACAGCCGTTATTGAGGTGATAAACAGTGTAAACACAGTGTTAGCAGCAATGTTCCAGATAGTGCAAGTAGAGCATCAAAAGAGGTGTGCGAGTGTAGAGTATGCATGGCGGGGGGTGCTTTCATATCAGTCCTTGCGAGTTTAAAAACCTGATTGCTTGAGGAATAAAGCGGTTGCAGAGTCTGGCTGGATGCTCTGGATTGGATGCTCCGGCACCTTCTGCCAGACGGCAGCAGTGAAAAAAGTCCAAGTGAGGGATGGATGGGGTCGTCCACAATGCTGGTGGATTTTCCAGATACAATGTGTGGTATAGATGTCTATGATTGAGGGGAGAGGGACCCCAATGATCTTCTCAGCCGTTCTCACTATACGCTGTAGGGTCTTGCGGTCTGAGGCGGTGCAATTCCCAAACCAAGCGATGATGCAGCTGCTCAGGATGCTCACCACAGTCCCCCTGTAGAACACGGCGAGGATAAGAGGGGGAATAAACTTGCAACATGAGCAGTGCTGCTGCCTTTTGTCAAAACATGGGCACATATAAAGTAAGCTTGAGGCTTTTGTGTTTGCTTACTGTGAGCCATATGTTGCCAAAACTGTAACACACCCGTGACTTCTGTCGCTCACAAATCGTGACTGGTCCGAAACTACAACTGAAACGTTCTGCTTCACTGCCTCTGCCAGGCAGTTCTGGGTTTTCCCATTAAAGATAGAGAGAGAGCGCGCAGGCTGCGGCATGTGCAGAATTTTTAGCACATTCGCTACACTACATATATTTTCCCTACAAAATAGTAAAAATAAAAGCTATCAGGTCAGAGTTTATCACTGTACATGGCAGCCAAATAATCATGAAGGGCTAGCAGAGTGGATCATATTCAATATTAAACACACCATAGAATTTTCATTTGAAAAAAAACAGAATACATCACTGCAGAAAGTCAAATATGTGCATAATAAAGCTGAAGTGATTTTACTGTAGTTTGGCATCTTCCCTTGTCCTCACCCTGAGCTTGTCTTATCTGTGAAAATGCAAAGATCAGACTCATTACCAGCTCGTACTCAGTGTTGGAGGACTTGGAATTGCAAAGACTAGTTGAGACATCCTTAATTGTATTCTAAATAATGCCTAAAGACCTGGTTGAAAATGGCCATTGTGTACACTGAGATGATGCAGAACCAAAGATATTTGGCCGACTGTAGTCCTGTGGACACAAACTGATCAAACACACTAAAAGGGCAGCCATGCATCATGTATGTAGATAGATCAGTGGTGTGATATCAGAATGGATGACTGAGTGTAGCTGTTGTAAAATGAATGGTTCTGTTTAAAGCCATTGGTTCTATTATAGAATCATTTTATACTTAAATGGTTCTTTACACAGTGAAATGGTTCTGCTATTGTCAAGTTTGTAATATACAAAGTGCCCATCTAGGTTTGTAATTAAATAGCTGTTTACATTAAACAAGAAAATACGATTAAAACATTAATCACAATTGTTTACATGGCAATTAATCATTGACCAAGTCATAACTGGCCTAAACTAGTTGCGTTCAAGCATACACTTGTTTTTATGAATCATTTGGATCCAAATGGTGATAGTTTTTCTTGAATTAACTTAGTAGGAAATTCAGGGATGGGTTTTTTAAATAATGCTCCATTCACTACAATGGCTGCATTCAGCAACACAGTGGTGTTTTGTTTAGTATGTCGGTCATCGTACTAAAATGTCTTGGCTGATCAACTGTATCTGGGGAAAAGTGCAAGTTCCTTTTAACAGTCTGAATGCTTGATATGTGGTTAAGAAATCAAAATCATACAAAAATATGATGGAAATAAATGATAAAACTTACACATGTGAAGATTCTTCTGTTAAATGATGGATAATTGAGTTTGAATGTTTTGGAAATGTGAATCAAAATTTGCAGACTTGGATCTTTGACTGTTAGAGGTCCTCGATGCTGCACTTGTAAAGTCTTTTAAAGGGGTGGAGTTCATAAAGGGCAGCCAATGAGACTCGATCTTACTGTTCATTTTCCTTTGGGAAAAGGGTGAAAATAAACTGGTGCTGGTTTCAGGTTAGTTTCGTGTATCTGAGGGCTCTTTATTGGCTCACTCTTGCAGCACCTGCTTGTGTTATGTAAATGTGTATGAACTTGAATTGGGTATGTCCTTTGTAAATGATACGCGAGTGATTTAATATGTAGTCACAGAAGCTGATTAATCAGTTGCTCTCAAATCACCACTCCTTTTCGGGTGGAGTCATTTGTTCACTTCATGAAACTTTGAATAAGGGCCATATTCAGTTCATATTCTATGAAAACCAGTGACTGTTAGAAGCGAGGGGCTATTTAAAACAATAAGATACCATGAGTTCAGTATGAACATTAACAGGCCTGAACTGTTTCTCAGCTTATAGTTTCCATGTATTGCGATTGTCAGGTTGTATGATTGTAACAATGTCTGCAGCTTTAAGATGCATAAACTTATTCTATTTTCTCTTAATGTGTAATGTTAGTTCATATCATGCCTGATATGTTTTTGGCTTTAGAACATTGTATAACAACGTGAGGTGGATCTTTTTTCTTCCCCCCCGAACCCCTCCCCTCTCCACCCGTTGTTTGTTAAACTGATGTATGATAATGAATGCCCTTCCTCACATGACATAAACAAGGGGGCTACCTCACATGGTTGGGCCTTACCTGTTTTATTTTAACAAGAAGCAATTTATAAGCCATAAACACACAATTTACATTTGATTAGTTAAACTGACCACAAACTACCAACCCAAAGCAAGAAGTCAGCTTCTCACTAGAAAACATGCTTC
The DNA here is from genome assembly GCF_015220715.1 of Pygocentrus nattereri. Classification (NCBI taxonomy): domain Eukaryota; kingdom Metazoa; phylum Chordata; class Actinopteri; order Characiformes; family Serrasalmidae; genus Pygocentrus; species Pygocentrus nattereri. The sequence goes on along the minus strand of NC_051238.1, from coordinate 10,309,368 downwards.
TTTGTGGTTTAAGCAGGCACAGCAGATGATGTTAAACCTAGACCAGCCTTGTTGAAACGCCTGCGCTCTTTCTTTTTTTTTTTCTTTGAGCACTGAATGAATTCATACATTGTGGTGGTAACATTGGAATGCATGATTTTATTTATTTACTTGCTTTAACAGTAAATGCCTAATCCTAAACCCCCGCTTCCCTGAATAGCCGATGGCTAGGGGGCACGACCAGATGATGCATTGCATGCAATAACAGAAGCCTAGTAAGATAAAAGTACAGCGTCTGCAACTGAGCAGTTTTAATTCGAGTCTGTGCAGCAATCAGTAGTCACCACTCCAAGGACCAAACCTAGCAGCAGGTCAAGGGGATGTGACGATGGGCTGTTCATTAAAGTCTCCATGACATCCAGTCAAGGCTTTCGTACTTCCAGTCATGGAGTTTTGTGTCTTAGTGCTCTGTAATGTTCTGTAATGTTCTCTAATGTACATATGCTTATCTTCAGATACGAGTTACCAGCCCCATCGTCTGGACAAAAGAATGACATCACAGCGTGGCAGGACTGCGTGAATAACTCCATGGCCCAGCTGGAACACCAGGCAGTGCGCATAGAAAACCTAGAACTGATGGCACAGTATGGGACCAATGCATGGAAAGTGTCTAATGAGTATGTATCAAGTTGTTTTTGTCTGTTAGTCTAATCCTCGTTCTCAGTGAGAATCTTCACTCTTTAGCACCTTTTAAATCACAGGTTGTTAACAACTGAAGTTTGGTGTGCGCTCCTTTTCATGATTGCTTTTCTTGTTTCTGTTGAACAGTAATTTGGCCTTCATGATTGAAAATGCACAGAAGGAGCTGCAGAAGGTTCGGTAAGTAACTTTATGTATGTGTGACAAAGTAAGAATGGTCATAGTGACTGTCGGATTTAGTCAAATTTAACACTGGCAAAACTTTAGCTGGGGGAGGGGAAGGGGGGCATACAGTGTATAATGGAAAGGCACATTGCGTGTGCAGAAATAATAATACCCCTTCGAGCTGGTGTTTGGCATTGAACTGAAGTTATATGAGAAATGAGAGGTATGGATCTTTATAGTTAAAATCATATCAGACCGTATTAAACTGCATGCGGTGAAGCCAGTAGTACGGTTAGTTAACACATCATGTCATACAGCAACTTTATCAAGAGATTACACCAGATTAGATTCTAGAGGGTTGAGTGTCTCAAGACTTCCCCCTATGCTGGTATTGAAAAGAGAAGCACAGAAAACCTCAGCATATTTACATTTTGATGGTCCTTGGCTTGGGACTGTGACGCCTGACCACTAACATCGGTCACTGATAGTTTTTCTCTGGGAATTTCTGAGGGGGGGGGCAGTGCACCAGATCCGTGAGAGGTTATGATTAAGGAATCAGAGTGGGTTAAAGGGGGGGGTTCACTCTGAGAAGGGTCCTATTTAAGTGGTGTTTTGAAATATTGTTGATGACTGTGTGATGGCATCATTCCAGAAGATGTAAACAGACCACTTTTTAGGAATGCTTTTAAGAATCATCAGCCCAGGGAACTTTGAGGCAGAAGTGGATAAGCCTGGTCACTGTGGATACCAGAGCAAGAAAGCTGTGGCCAGGCATTTCATAGCTGTCAAGCCACAAGCTTGTCACGAAACAGCAATAGGGTATAACGCACTATACTGTTACATCCCTAATGCAGTTTAATGCCTGCGTCAGCAACAAATGCGCTTTAAATGAGCTTAATTCACTAAAGAGTTGGTATCCAAGTACTGTGGATAGTGTCCTTTTAACAAAGGAAAACGGTGCTGTAGGATAGGTTAACAGAGCTTCCAAGCAAAGATTTTGCCTCTAATCTGGTCCTGACCGTCTTCTCTTTTCAGAAAGCAGATTCAGGATTTGAACTGGCAGCGAAAGAACGACCAGCTCACTGCAGGAGCCAAATTGCGAGAGCTTGAGTCAACGTGAGGGATTTGAGTATCATTTTAAAAAGAAATTCATTATTATGAAACACAACTTCACGCATTGACTGTTTTTCTTTATCTCTGACAGCTGGGTGTCCCTTGTGAGTAAAAACTATGAGATTGAGCGTGCCATTGTGCAGCTGGAGAATGATGTCACACAGCTGAGACAGCAGCAGGGAGAGGAAAATAAGGAGAATATCCGACAGGACTTCTAGAAAGTGACGCACCTGCCCAGCAAATTCTGTAATAACGGATGAACCGTCTGTCAGAGTATGTGGAAAAGGCCTTTCAGAGACCGGCGTGGAGTCTATCTCCATACTGTGAAGTGAGCAGTGGACGGCATGGGAAGCTAAACACCTGAACTGTAGCTGCTTTCTAAAGCTTGTACTAGACTATTTTATTAGGGTTTTTTTTTTTTTTTTTTTTTTTTTTTTTGTATAAATGTAAACCAGTAATTTTTCTTTTTTAGGGTGTTAAATAAAAACCTGTTTGTCGAGTATCTTTTATAAATGTGTGTATTTCTGAGTAGAAGGTCCAAGAAAAGTGCTTGACTTTTGAAATTAGGTAAATAATTTTAACTCAACCTGAAATGAAAAATGACCTGATGTCCACATTCACATTAAACAAAATTCATATCATGTAGCCTCTTGAACTCTGAGACCACTGGTGGTTCCAAAACATTCTTCATAACTTTCGTATTTTAAAAGCTACATGCAAAAAGTGGGTGTTGTGTGAGAGCTGGACCTGTCCTCTTTCCAGTCGAGTAGATGTGGGAATGTAATTTTAAACCCCTGTAATAGAAGAAGCTGAACCACACAACGGGTGGCGTCTCTTCAGTGATCTGCTCTGTAAAAATGATTTTTATAAAATAATACAAAGAGCATCTTTTTGCTTTCAGTTGTAAATTATAAATATAGCAGTATGTGTTCATAAAACACTTCATTTGAGGAGAGCTTTTACTAGTTAATAAATAAAAATTTATTTCATGCAGTTACTGAATAATTTGACTTGATTTGGTCATGTAAATTCAGATGGACAAACCAAAATATACCCTGGAGAATAAGAGGTTAAAAGACAAACTTTTGCCTGCCTCTAAAACGTCTTTAGCTTTGATTACAGTACAGAATGAAAATGCTTCATAGGTAAAATCTCGGCTAAAACCTCTCATCCTACGCATTTAAATTTATGGTTCTTCAAGGGTTCTTTAATAAAGAAAATGGTTCTATATAGAACCATGAAGGCTCAAAGACCTTTTTGCATGATTTAAATGGTTATTCCGATTGACCCAGCATGTGCTGTAGATGGTTCTAAATAGAACCCTTTTGAAAAGGGGTTCTGTTAGAAATTAGCACTCTTTTGCTTTGAGGAAAATAAGGCTTGCTCTAGCTCGATTTCTAGCAAGGCAGAGTTGGCCTGAATGATGTATGCACCATGATGGGACTAAGGGGTATAATTTTTATGAACTGGAATTAGACTCAATAATTAAACTGTTATAGACTCAGTAGAGCTCCCTGGCTCCTTTGCTGAAGTAGAAGATGTCTCTTTTAGGAGAATGTATTCATTTCTGAAAGTAAAGTGTGATGAAGTGAATGCTCATTAGGTTAAATGGTGAAGGGGAGCTGTTCGCATTGGACTGTTACATATTTAAGATCTAGGATTTATGGTTTTCCTTCTTTTTTTTCAATTTTGCATAAAACATGGATTACGTACAGTGGAGCCGCAACAGCATTTACAGACAAAAAAGAAGGGAACACGATAACATTAAAAGAGAACAGTAAAAAAAAAATTACGAAACTCAAAACATTAACATCCTAATTGGCTCTCGCCACCACTGACCACACCCATGTGTCTTACCCACATGAAGTTGTGTGCAAAAGTTTGGGCACAACCAGTCAAGTGACATTTCATGTACAGACGTCAATACGTAAAAACGCTCCGCTGCACATTTTAACACGCAATTACTTTTTATTTGCTGAATTTAACATAGAAGAAAACAACATATGTGGCCTATGTAAAAATCATCGGACTATAATACTTTACAAACCCATTTCCGAAAGAGTTGGGACGCTGTGCAGAATGTAAAAAACAACCACGATGTGCAAGTCATTTAAACCCTATATGTAATTGAAAACAGTACACAGATCAATTGTTGAAGCTGAGAAATGTGTTAAACTCTGCAAATAAACAGAAACTGCACTAAAGTTCCTGAAGGTTGTTTACTTGAGAAAAATTTGTGAACTTGTTTTCCATTCAGAATATCAAGAAAATATCATTTGACTGGGGGTGTTCAAACATTTGCATAAGTTTGTATCATACCTTTTATATTCAGAACTGATCGTCCTACATCCATACCTGACCTCACTGTTGCTCTTTTGGCTGCCATCAAATCTTTACACCAATCTAGCATAAAGTCTTCCTAAAAAAATAGTGGCTGTTACGGCAGCGAAGAGGGACATTAATACCTTTGATTTCAGAGGAAATGTTGAATGAGCAGGTGTCTACAAACTTTTGGACAGCGTCTTCACTCTTTTCTCAGAGTTGGTGCAACTCATAACCTTTATCTTAAAAAAGACAAATGATAGAAGAGAAGAAATGAATTAGATAAATAACAAAAAACGCAGTCATGACTTCCGCTTTCTTCAAAAACCTGATGTAAGGACGAAGTAGGAAAGTGGCATCATAAAAACAGAACCAGACCAGATACCACAGAATCAGGTACTGATTTATTGGAACTTTCTAGCTGGGAAAACACAGTCAAACTTTTGCTGTTTGATTTAAAAGCTCCCCCAGCCCCTTGGAAAACCCATGGCTGTGTCTTTTTCCTGTTTCGCGCTTTCTCCAGTGTACTCCCTTCACTTCATCTGAAGAGGAAAATCCCCGTGTAAAGAGAAGAATCCAGTGCAATTCAAACATACCCTTAAAGGGCCTGTATCATGGAAAACCACATTTTTAAGCCGTTTTAAAATCATTGATGCACTATGTAAACACTGTTGAAGTTTCCAAATGCACTATTCACTCTGCAGTCCCTATATAGAAGCTGCAAAAACAGCTCCTTTTGAATTTACTGTTTTTGTGATGTCACAAATATTCACTCATTTACAAATATGAGCCCTCACAGTCTACAGCAGTTTAGCTCCGCCCACTCACGCTGAAGTTATATGGAGTGTTTCAGTCCTGACTGCTTCTTCAAAGAAAGAAGAAATTAGAAATTGGTCATGTAAATATGAATTATGTATGTGGCCACTTAGTAAGCTATGGGAATGAGATGATTAAGTCATGGTCACAACTTAGTAAGCCATGATCTCGTTCCCACGCCTCACTAAGTCATGGCCATGACTTAATCATCTCAGTCCCACGCCTTACTGAGTCGTGGCCACATACATAATTCATTTTTACATGACCATTTTCTACGTTTTAATAAGGTGTGGCCATACATTAATTTTATTTCTACAGGATGCTCCGTAATTATGACCATTTCTGGTATATAAAACTTATAAAGACCCATAGTCTCTGTATCAGCCCTCCTTCAGGGATGTCAATGGGATCATGCGTGTTTTTTAACTGTCACCATATAAAGAGTGATCAGAAAATGAAGAGGAGATTCCAGCGGGGATTTTTGAATAAAAGTTCTAGTTGTTACTAGTCACTCTTCAGGCCAGATTCTTGGAAGCTTTCCTAAGAAAACTCAAATGATCTGGCCAAACACTAAGACGTACGAAATAACAGGCCTCATTCACCAAACATTCCTGAGAAGAAATTTCTTCTTAAAACCCACTTACACTGCTTTTACAAAGATTCCGACATTCACCAGTGTTTTCTTATTTGGGGTTTTCTTGCACACCCCCAGCACAGACTCTTCACACTCCTACCTCCAGGCAGACGTTACAGGAGTGTGTTGTCCAGGACTAGAAGACTGACCAACAGTTTCTATTCACAGGCCATCAGGCTGGTGAACACCTCACTTGCTACCTCTTCCCCCCTCCCAATCTGAACTGGTTTAACCTTGCACTCAATAACTGCACCTTAACTACACTGTACTGCTGCTGTTAGAACAACACTGTTTTCTATTGTGTTCTATTACTGCACAGAACAATACTGTTTACTGTTTACGGTTACTTGATGCACTTTATGAACAGCTGCTCTACATATTTGCACATACACACATGTAACTTTTATTATTTTATTTTATTTCAACTTTTCACATACTGTACATTTTTACTTTTTACTACTGTTTTTAGAGTTGTTCTTATATTTTCTTTTTTTTTATTCTCTTAAGATTATATTTGGTGAATGGAGGAACAGCAAAGTAAGAATTTCATTGTACAGTGTAACTGCCTGTTCTGCTGTGCACAGGACAATAAAACTCTTGAATCTTGAATCTTGAATCTTAGGTAAGAACAGAATCTAAGCACACCCAAGAGCACAAAGGCACAGACAAATCTGTGGTTTATAAACACGTCAGGAATCTTCTCCAAGTTTTTATTAGGATCTTTCTCAAGAACGCATTCATGACAAAACTTGGCAATTTCAGAATTTCTGATGTCCAAGAAGAAGGAAACAAACGAAAATGCCCGCCCAACTGGGAATTCTTCCTTAGAAAGTCAGAATGGTGTTAACTCCAGTTCAACGGCTCCTCACTCAGTCAACGGCGATGAAGCACCTCTTCCCTCAATTTAATTGAGATTTGCTTTACTTCAGTCAACATACAGACACAGTAGTTGGTTAAATCTATAATCGATAAGTTCATTGTTTCAAGAAGGTAAAGACATCATAAACATCGGTTCCTAGCAGCGTAGGTGTCTGTGTTTGTAGGTCAAACGCGTGGACGTATTTCCCAGCTCTAACCTTCCAACCAAGTTAAGGCACTGATGAATGAGGCTCAATGTTCTTAAATGCAAATCTCAAAATTTTTAAGAATTTCTTAAATATGTTCCTAAAGAAGTTTCAGTATTTTTTCACAAAAAACAAAAATTGTTTTATTGTCTTTATTTGTGTTAACTGGTTATTTTTCTACATCTGCTCAATGCCGGAGGACATCAACATGGAGGAAAAACAAAATTAAACCTAATGTTAAAATATTTAACATTCAGGAGCTGGAATTGCTGGCAGAGGAAAATATTCTCCTGGGTCCACAACATCTCCTCCTCCACCATCATCCTCAGCACTGGTTCCCCTCAGGGCTGTGTGCTGAGCCCCCTCCTGCTTACATTGCTTACATATGACTGTTCAGCAGTTCATCCAGGCAGTGGTTGGATGCATCACAAATAGTGATGAGTCTGGTTATAGGCAGGAGGTGGAACACCTGGAAAGTTGGTGTAGTGAGAACAATCTCTGCATCAACGTGAAGAAGACAAAGGAGATGATTGTGGATTTCAGAAGGAGCATCACCATCCCTCCCCTCCCCCTACACATCGGAGGTTCTGCAGTGGAAGTGGTCTTCAGTTATAGGTACTTGGGTGTACACCTAAGTAACAATCTCACCTGGATTAATAAAACCTCCAGCCTGATCAGGAAGGCACATCAGCGCCTCTACTTCCTCAGAAGGCTGAGGCGTGCTGGACTTGGGAGCTCAGTCCTCACCTCATTCTACAGATGTGTGGTGGAGAGCGTTCTGTGCTCCAGCATCACTGTGTGGCACGGAAGCTGCTCTGTGGCAGAGGAAAGCTCTGCAGAGGGTGGTGAAGGCTGCACAGAGGACTGTTGGGGTCAGCCTTCCCACCACCATGGACCTTTACACCTCTAGATGCAGAAAAAGGGCAACTGGCATCATGAAGGACCCCACCCATCCAGCGCACACACTTTTTGTTCAGCTCCCCTCAGGTAGGAGGCTGCGGAGCATTAAGCTTCTTCCCTGAAGCTGTAAGACTCTCAAATTCCAACTGAACAATCACTGCAATGGCACTTCATGTTCACTTATTTATTGCTGCTGTACTGAATCAGTGCCACCACTATATCATCCCTACACATATCACTTTATACATTACCAGTATTAAGATGTACACCTTCTACCTCATACTCATACTGCTGTAGTCCATGCTGCTGTTATCTGTCCTGCCCTTTATGCACCTTCTATTTATTGTTTATTGTTTGTCACTTTGGGAGTTAACTGGACCGTGAGTACAATGTTTCGTTCCACCTCATGTACCACATGTGTGAATGACAATAAAGCCCTATCTTATCTCATCTTATCTTATCTTATCTTATCTTATCTTATCTTATTTGAACAATTTTATTGGTGAAAGTCTTGAGTTTTTCAGGCTATCCTTCTTATATCATAGGGTGTAAAGTATCTGCAGATAATAAATACTTATGCCCTATTGACATTTCACATAGACATGTTTTACTGAAATTCAAGCACAACAACAACTTACTTAACTCTCATCATCCATTCCAGTAAGTGTGATCATCCAACGTGGGGGTGTAGCTACAGGGAAGCCTGGAGGGCCTAAACCCTCTCACTTGGAAGCCAGGCCACCTCCAAGACTTCTGACTGCATAAAACCCCAAAAGTCCTCTCATTTGAACGTAAATGTTATTATAACCTGCCTTCAAGCATGTTTAAAGAATCGAAACGACCTTAAAGATGGCAGACTTATGTCCGAGTCACAGGCTGGAAGGTGTCAAAGAGAGAAACTGAGCAGGCTTAAACGAAAATTATGAAAACCACCCAAAGTCTACAGTTTTTTCTGGGTGTGTCTCAAATTGACCCCTAGATCCACATCTAGTACATTACTATGGAATGAAAGTGGGCGAACTGATGAGGTCATAAAATGAACTGGGTTTACTGGAAGACTGGAACACTCAGCTCTTCCAGAAAACCTCTGATGTTAAATGTACACAAACCACTCGCTCAAATTCTACAGAAGAGTAGTGAGCTGACTGCTAAATAGTGAATGAACAGCTGATAACAGGACTATATCGCTGTTGTGGGAACAAAACCTCATACCTCTAAAACAGTATATTTACAGGAGAAGGAAAAAACCTACTTTACTTTTAATGTAAGTCAATGGAACCAGATTTTTTTCCAAATGATTTTGGGCCGTTTCCTTTAATCCATTCATCATGAAGTTTATACATGATGTGAAAAACAACAGATGTTTTCAAAATATGTCAAAAACTGAAAAACATCAAAAATGGGGTTACGCGGTTTTGTTCCGACAACAGTGATATATTAAAATTAACTTAAAGATTTTGAAAGTGCCTTAAATAAATGTTAAAGAAGGACTATTAGTGATTAGTTAAATGTATTTACAAATTTTGGAGGGGTTGGCTGTTTGGTGGTGGTTTCTCTTTCTTTTTTATCATTTTTTTGTATTTGGTTGGTTTAACTTTCAGTGTATTCTGAGATACATTAGATCCCAATATTAGTTCCCTACATAAGTTCAGTTTGGGACACATTAGTGGACAAACATTCAGTGCACTAGAATCATTTCAGCGTTTAGCCTAGAAAATGTCTAAATTTCCAGTTACTTTTGTGGTTGTTTGACTAAGGCTTGTCCGAATTTCTGACAAAAATCAAATAAAAATGCCAACTCAACTGGGAATTCTTATTGGAAAAGTCGGGAAGGTGTTCACTCAATTGCAATAAAGTACCACTTCTCTCAATTTAAATGAGATTTCCTTTATTTCAGTCAACATACAGACACATTAGTGACTAAATCAACCATAAAGTTCACTGACATCACAAAGACGTGATAAGCATGAAAGTTATCACTCATTATCATTAATGTCTAGCTGCCTAGCTGCTTGCTAACAACGTAGGTGTCCGCATTTGTAGGTCAAACGTGTGGACGAAAGTCCGAGCTCCAAGCTTCCACTTCCCAGTTAAGTCAAATGCAGCATTATTTTATGATTGTAAGTCATGTGACAGCAGATAAAGGTGGCTGCCTCAGACAAAAGATATAAAACAAATTACACCCTCTGTGGATGTTACCCCTGTCACGTCTGCTGGATTGTGGCAACAGACAGAACCTCATACTGCTGGCATATTTTATAATGCAGATATGCAGCCAGACAGTGGTTAACAGCTCAGTGACCAGAGGGCCTACACACAGAGACAGACAGCTAACTGGCTCCTCAGAGCTTTAGGCTGAGAATGAGCTTATACATGGGCTGGGGTGAAGGGGCACATACAAAGTAAGGGATATGTTGTCTGAATGCCTTCCATGTTTGGAATGTCCATATTGGAACGAGAAACTGCACAAGGAATATTAAACACAGTGTGCTTAGTGCCATGAGCTTAGTGCTAACATAAAATAAAACTCCCATTAAAGCACTAGCAGAATATATACATTATTAATACGTATTAATATATATTACATGTATTAATTAATATATGTGTCTCATATGTTTATGTAATATACACTCCAGTGCCATGTGTTTCTGGGACTTGTTAATATCATCTAATAAATTGTAAAAATCTATGAAATGACTGGTATATGCTCTTTAATGCTGACACGGTTGCTTTAGTGTGTTATTGGCCTGAGCACTGGTCTATTCGTCTATATGTTTATTCATGACAATACAAAATCTTCTTGTCACTTGTATATTTTATAGCTACAGTATCACTAATAAGAGTCTATATCAATTTCTGCACTACTCTACTCGCCTAATACAATCGCTAGTGATGCACATAAGAACTGCCCAATTAGTCCGGTTATACCTCCAAAATGAAGGTCAATCAAACAGTGTTCATTTCTGAAATGCTGTGTGGAGAACACCATGTATATGCACGCTGGCTTAAAATGAAATTGGGGGTTCATACAGGACAGATTCTTTCTTTACTGAGAAACCAAGCTGGCTGGGAAATAATGCATACTGGTCATTACCGAAACCAGCACAGTGGTCATTTCAGGTTTGAGGACATTCTCTGTCCCTATCAGTGGTGGACAGTAACTAAGTAAATGTAACTCTTTACTGTACTTAAGTAGTTTTTTCATGTATCTGTATTTTACTGAAGTTTTTCCATTTTGGGTGACTTTTTACTTTCACTCCACTACATTTCAAAGTCAAATATCTTTCTTTTTCCTCCACTACATTATGAGAAATCGGCCGTTCCTTTTGGTTTATGTGTGTATAAAAACATAACATGTCAAAATGAAAGAAATGCAAAGCTGGGCATACCGACCCAGTGCAAGCACAGGGTTCAACGTCAGTGCAGCAGCGTAAAATTTTGGGAAAGTCTATTAAACACATGCACTGACGTTGAACCATGTGCTTGCACTGGGTCGGTATGTCCAACGGGTGATGTAATATCTTCTCATGGCTTCTCTTATCACTGTTATGCTGATGACACTCAACTAATGCTTTCTTTCTCACCCTCTGACACACAGGTTTCCAGTCACATCTCGCCATGTCTGTCTGGCAAGAAATCTTGGTGTGACTCTGGATGGCCAGTTGTCGTTCTCGACTCACATCATGAACCTGGGATAGTGTAGTGGTTAACACCTCTGCCTTCTACACTGTAGACTGGGGTTCAATCCCCGCCTGGGCAAACACCCTACACTATACCAATAAGAGTCCTTGGGCAAGACTCCTAACACCACCTTGGCCTACCTGTGTAAAAAATGATCAAATTGTAAGTCGCTCTAGGATAAGAGCGTCAGCCAAATGCCATAAATGTAAACCTAACTCGGTCATGCAGATTTCCCCTGTACAACATCTGTAGGATCCGACCCTTCCTCACCTGAGAGGCCGCCCAGGTGTTAGTGCAGTCTCTTGTTATCTCAAGGCTTGACTACTGCAACTCACTCTTGGCTGGTCTTCCCATGCAGACCATCAAACCTCTGTAACTCATCCAGATTGCGGCAGCACGACTCGTCTCCAAGTTCAGCCACGTCACCCCACTGCTGTGCTCCCTTCACTGGCTTCCTGTAGCTGCACGCATCAGATTTAAAACCCTAATGCTTGCCTACAAAGCCAAAAATGGACCAGCCCTTGATGGCAATGGTGAAATCTCGAACTGTACCATGAGCCCTTCGAGCTTCGAGTACAGCTCGGCTTGACCCGCCATCCTTCAAGGAGCACGGAAGACAAGTGTCGAGAATGTTCTCTGTACTGGCACCCAGGTGGTGGAATGAAGTCCCACTGACTGTCCGAACAGTAGAGTCTCTTGCTGTCTTCAAACGTAGACTGAACACACGTCTCTTTACACAGCACTTAAATGAGCACTGAAGTATTGATTGTCATATATTGTATTTTATTGCATTGCACGGTGTATTGTAGTTTACTGTATTGTATTGTAGTGTAGTGTATTGAATTGTAGTGTATTGTGTTGTAGTGTAGTGTAGTAAGGTGTATTGTAGTGTAGTGTAGTGTATTGTAGTGTATTGTACTGTAGTGTAGTGTATTGTATTGTAGTGTATTGTATTGTAGTGTAGTGTAGTGTAGTGTAGTGTAGTGTATTGTAGTGTAGTGTAGTGTAGTGTAGTGTATTGTAGTGTAGTGTAGTGTAGTATAGTGTATTGTATTGTAGTGTATTGTATTGTATTGTATTGTATTGCACAGTGGCTTTTGTTTCTAGCAGTATCTGAGCTCAGGACTGTCTTTCTCTCTAATCTATTGGTAACTAGCAAAGATACTTTCTCTAGAAAGACAAAGCACTTCTTGTAAGTCGCTCTGGATAAGAGTGTCTGCTAAATGCTGTAAATGTAAATGTAAATAAATGATGAACTAACCTAACTTTGTGTAAATAGACCACAATATGTACACATGTGCAGTCGTGACTGATGTGTCTTTTTTCTGAATTTATACAAACACATTTTATTTTATAGTAAATTAGTTTTGGCTAGTTTATGTTTATGAATAGAGACCTACAGATGCAATATGATAATTTTAATAGACAGCAGCATATTAAAATATTGGTGTTAAAAGAGTGACACTGGAGTATTCTCACCTAGTTGATAAAGCAAGCCTTCTTATTAAAATGGTACTAGGACATTAGTATTTTAGTGGGGGAGGGGCTCCTCTGCGAGCGCCTGGAGGCCTGGGCTTTACCCATGGGTCCCAGCCAGGCTCAGCCCGAAAGAGCTACATGGGACCACGAAAGTGGACCGGAGGGTGTGTTCCAACTATAGGGGGATCACACTTCTCAGCCTAAACGGTAAAGTCTAGGCAGGGGTACTGGAGAAGAGAGTCTGACCGACAGTTGAATCTCAGCTACAAGAGGGACAATGTGGGTTTCGCCCAGGTGGTGGAACACTGGACCAGCTTTTTATCCTCACCAGGTTCCTGGAGGGTGTGTGGGAGTTTGGCCAACCAGTCCAAATGTTTTGTGGAGTTGGAGAAGGCATTCAACCGTGTCCCTCGGGGGATCCTGTGGGGAGTGCTCCGGGAGTACAGGGTGAGGGGCTTGTTGTTACGGGCCATTCAGTCCCTGTACAAGCAGAGCAGGAGCTTGGTTTGTATAGCTGGCAGTAAGTTGGATTGGTTTCCAGTCAGGGTTGGACTCCGCCAGGGCTGTCCGTTGTCACCGATTCTGTTCATAACTTTTATGGACAGAATTTCTCGGAACAGCCAAGCGACAGAGGGTGTCCAGTATGGTGGCCTCAGGATTTCATGTCTGCTTTTTGCGGATGATGTGGTCCTGTTGGCGTCATCAGGCCAGGACCTCCAGCTCTCTCTGGACCAGTTTGCAGCCGAGTGTGAAGCGGCTAGGATGAACATTGGCACCTCTAAATCTGAGACCATGGCCCTCAGTCGGAAAAGGGTGGAATGCCCTGTCCAGGTTGGGAGTGAATTCTTGACCCAAGTGGTGGAATTTAAATATCTTGGGATTTTGTTCACGAGTGAAGGAAGGATGGAGCAAGAGGTTGACAGGCAGATTGGTGTGGCGTCTGCAGTAATGCGGACCCTATACCAGTCTGTCATGGTGAAGAGAGAGCTGAGCCAGAAGGCGAAGCTGTCAATTTACCTGTCAATTTACATTCCGGCTCTCACCTGTGGTCACAAGCTTTGGGTAGTGACCGAAAGAACGAGCTTGCAGATACAAGCGGCCGAAATGAGCTTTCTCTGCAGGGTCGCCGGGCTCTCCCTTAGAGATAGGGTGAGAAGACTGGTGATTCGGGAGAGGCTCGGAGTAGAGCCACTGCTCCTCCACGTTCAGAGAAGCTAGTTGAGGTGGTTCGGGCATCTGGTAAAGATGGCCTCTGGGAGGTGTTCCAGACATGTCCAAAGGGGAGGAGACCCCGGGGAAGACCCACGACACATTGGAGGGATTATATCTCTCGATTGTCTAGGAAACGCCTCGGTATCCCTCCGGAAGAGCTGGAGGAGGTGGCAGGGGAGAGGGAGGCCTAGGCCTCTTTGCTTAGGCTACTGCCCCTGGGACCCGGACCTGGATAAGTGATTGAGGATGGATGGATGGATGGATAGTATTTTAGCACTTTTACTTTCAATACTTAAGTACATTTGAAGGCAAATACTTTTGTACGTTTAATCACATTAATATCATAAAATAAATTCACAAATATAACGCTGTTTCCTAAAAAGTTGGGACGCTTTGAAAAATGTAAATAAAAACAAAATGCAATGATGTGCAAATCATTAAATCCCTATATTTCATTGAAAAGAGTACAAAAGAGAACAAATCTTGTTGGCATCAAATTCAAAATGGGCATATATTTTCCAAAAGACAATAACATTTCTCAATTTCAACATTTGATATGCTGTCTTTGTAGTATTTTACTTTAAAAATATGGTTTACATGATTTGCACATCATTGTATCCTATTTTTATTTACAGTCTGCACAGCGTCCCATCTTTTTTGGAAATGGGGTTGCAAATTCTTAATTAAGTGAGAGATTTCAGGCTTTTCTGTTATTTTATACAGATTTGAATGGTAGGGTGCTGGTGTTACTTTCCTCTGGTAAAGTTCCAGAGACCTGCAGATTCTATAGCTGAGGTGCGTTGAAGACGCTCTGGCAGCTTATGATAACAAATCACCTCACTAAGACACTTCACCATATTTTTTCCTTTCATTTCTCACCACCATGTAGTTTGTCATTTTGTTACAATTTACGAAACGCTGAATGTTTTTGATGGATTAACACGTTTTTAAATGGCCTAAAGTTTTCACTGCTTTTTACAAAATTCCTCACAAGTCTGAATGTTTATAAATCAATAGAAATTGATTAAGTCAATTAATAAAATGTTTCATCCGTGTTGAATAAAAAAACTTTAAATGGTTTAATTAGGGATTACATGTGATTTGCATGTGAAATACAAGTAACAAATGAAACGTGTACACAGTACAATTTTTATCCTGATGTTTTTGATGCTGCTTTATAGTTTCATAACTGCAAAAGGTCTTCGGGCCAGAAAATATTTTGATTGCACAGATATGTATATACTAAAAATGTCATCACTCATTTATTTATTTATTGCATATGCATTTGTTATTTTTACTTGGTGACATATAAAGGTTTTTTTACCCACTAATTACAATATATGTCTGAAACGGGGTTGAAACATCAACACAAGAAAGTGTATAAAAACTGATATTTATTTGAGTACAACAACACGCTAAGGCCCAATAGCTTTTTATGTATGTATGTAAATGCCCACTAATGCTGAAATGACCCATATGTTGTGTTTTATATGCCATGATCATGCTGGGTGACCAGATTAACCAACACTAGACCACCAAACCAGTTCAGACCTGTTTGGTCTAAACTGTTTTTCTCAGCAGGGCAGGCTGGCTGGCTAGGTCTTCTCTGGCATTGCCTTACTGAACACTGCATTGTGATACCTGAGGGCAAAGGAATTACAACAGATATTTTAATAGTGTACAAGAGTATTCATTGCTATGTGGAATGATTTGGTGTAAATACATTTCATTGTTTTTTTTAAAGAAGCATAGGGGGGTTCTTTTTGAGAACATTTGTGTATATAGAATTTTCCCAAAAATAATAATACATTTGCAATAAAATGTGTATCTTCTTGAGTGGAAGCACAAAAAAAGACTTTCCGAGATATTTTCCTCCAAAGGAAAGTAGAAAGAGCTAGCGTCGGTCTTCAACATGGCGGGCGGCTCTCAACTCATTCCACATGAAGTTCAAGCAAAGGGAACGAGGGGTCGGTTAAGGGAACGGGGAGTCGGTTAAGGGAACGAGGGGTCGGTTAAGGGAACGAGGGGTCGGTTAAGGGATCGAGGAGTCGGTTAAGGGAATGGGGAGTCGGTTAAGGGAATGGGGAGTCGGTTAAGGGAACGAGGGGTCGGTTAAGGGAACGAGGGGTCGGTTAAGGGATCGAGGGGTCGGTTAAGGGAATGGGGAGTCGGTTAAGGGAATGGGGAGTCGGTTAAGGGAACGAGGGGTCGGTTAAGGGAACGAGGGGTCGGTTAAGGGAACGAGGGGTCGGTTAAGGGAACGAGGGGTCGGTTAAGGGAATGGGGAGTCGGTTAAGGGAACGAGGGGTCGGTTAAGGGAACGAGGGGTCGGTTAAGGGAACGAGGGGTCGGTTAAGGGAATGGGGAGTCGGTTAAGGGAACGAGGGGTCGGTTAAGGGAACGAGGGGTCGGTTAAGGGAACGAGGGGCCGGTTAAGGGAAAGAGGGGTCGGTTAAGGGAACGAGGGGTCGGTTAAGGGAACGAGGGGTCGGTTATAGGAACGAGGGGTCGGTTATGGGAACGAGGGGTCGGTTAAGGGAACGAGGGGTCGGTTTGAGACAGACCCGCCGCCTCGGCGCTCCAATGGTTTATCTAACGAACTTTACTTGACCTGATACGGTAATGGAACCGCCCTTAATATGGCGACGGCAACACCGTTAAGGGGAAAAGTCGAGAGCCCGATAATGCAGTAATGAATAAAACAGCGTGGGACTTTTTACTAACCGAAAGTTTAACCGTTAGCCGGCTGGAATTTCTTTCTTTTTGACTAATTAGAGTTAAGCACACCGACTTTAGATTGGGATGACTCGCTTTCTGTACTGGTGTTTCCTCGTCCTGGGGCGCCGTTTCGTAGACGTGCGGAGCTCTGAGTCTAAAGAAATGACATCTTTTTCGGATTAATCACGAACGACGGTGACGCGCTCCACTGCAGCGTGATGACGTCGAACCTCCGCCGTGTTGGACGTCAGGCGGTTCAAAGAGGAGGAAAGATGGCGGACAACAAAGGCCAAGCGGAGACGGATAGCTCGGCTAGCATGGAGTCAGAACCAGCTGCCACGGTAAACGGAGACACCACCGGTGAGCCCACAGAATCGGCTAGGGTTACAGAAGCCGCCCCGAAGGACGTAGGCGACGGACAGTGCGGAGAAAATGTTTCGCGAGTGTCGACACCCGCTGACGACGACGGCGGCGGCGGCGGAGGGGAAAGCAGCGATACCGCTGGAGGAGGAGAGGGAGAGGGAGAAGGAGGCGGAGGAGGAGAAGGAGAAGTAAACACCAGCCGTAGCAGCCCGGACGGCGACGGGAACAGGAGCGTAGAGGCTGCAGAGACGTCGGGGACCGCTGGTGAAGGCGCTGCCACGGCCACGGCCACGGCCACTGCCACGGCTCCGGCTCCGGCTCCGGGCCCGTCCCCGGCCCCGGCCCCGGCCACGGCCCCGGGCCCAGCTGCAACCGCAGCCGCAGGCTCTTCCCCGGCTCCCCCAGCAGAGCCCTCGCCCGCCGCTCCTCCTGCGCCAGCCACACCAATAAATCTGCTGGATACGTGCGCCGTGTGTAAACAGAGCCTGCAGAACCGCGACTGTGAGCCCAAACTCTTACCCTGCCTGCACTCGTTTTGCCTAAAATGCATCCCTCAGCCGGAGAGACAGATCAGCGTGGGAGTCCCGGGCCCCCACGGCCAGGACACGCACATCGGTGAGTGGATAGAAAGATCGAGAACCGGCCGCTGGTTCCAGCTCGTGTAAAACTGTGTTGGCTAAGTCTCTGTGTTTCAGGGAACCAGCCGCAGGCTCGGGCTTCCTTAAGGAACAAAGCCTCAGATAACATCTTCTCCCTGTTTCTCTCTGACAGGTTTTGTCTGTATCGGCTGCTGCTGTTCTGTAACTGTTAGTAAGGCTCTACACAAGATCTCCAGACTTCAGTCTTGCTTAAATATTGATGTGGCCATTTCTGAGGCTCCAGTGAGAAATATTTATATAAATTCACATTTGCTAGCCATGTCGCTGGTCAGGTAGATGTTTTTTAATTGTTCTCGTTGTTATTGTGGCATATTTAATGTGGCTAATGTAGTTAGTGATCCATCCAATGTAGGCATGTGAACTGCCCTGTGTCTCCATCTCTTTCTCTGGATGAACAGACCGTCCCAGTGTTCTCCTGTAAAAGGAAACCAGTGCTCTCTTTAGGATGTGGGAGATGGGTAAACAAACAGGGGCTCCACTGTGGGGACTCCATTTGAGAGAAAACGGATTGGGTACATGGATTAAGCCTCGCCATGTCTGTTATACAGTGTTAGTGTCAACACGCATGTCACGTTTAGGTTCACAGGTGGCAGATCTTCTAAGTTGAACATCTAACTGCATATTTGGGCACAGCAATGTCAGAAAATGGTGCAGTGCAATTAGAAGTTATTAGAGCTGCATGTAAATCGTTTAATTTTATGCCGTTTAGGCAGTTTGTTCATTAACTCAGTTGACCTTGATTGACAACAAAAGCAGGCCCTATTTGTGGTTCTGGACTGATATGCTGTGATATTGCTTTACTGTTTCCAGTAGGTAATGAACATTTATACACAAAATACAAAATCCTTGAAATAGCATCATCCCAGTTGTGAGACGCTTCAGTTTTAGGTCTTAATTATGTTTCGTGTGCTTCACACACGGCGTCCAGTGCCCGACACATGAAGCGTACTTCCAACCTTTTTCATAAAATGCCTGCCTAATAAGATCATTAAGGTAACAAAGTCCTTCACATTGGTTTGATGTCAAATGCACTGCTCTGTAGAAACTTGGAGCCAGAATTTTGACAGCAGGGTTGAAGGTAACCAGTTGTCTGAAACATTAAATGCGTCTAGAAACTCCCTCCCGATGTTATTATATGAAGTGGTTATGAAGGCGTTGTCTGACGTCTGAGACATTGTTTGATAACCCATTTGAGAGACATTTGAGAGACGTAGCCTTCACGGCCCCTGGTTCCCATCACCACCAGTGTAAATGAGTCATATTCACCAAGTGTCTCAACGTTTATCCGTTTCACTTCTGAACGCTTTGAATGATTAGCTTTACTCACCTTGTGATACTCGATGTTATCAATATTGTCCAGTGCTAGTGCTTGATGTAATGGCTGACTGAAGCATATGAGATACCAGTCAGCATTAGCCTGCCAATAAACAGCATCCCACCTTGGCTTATTTCTTTTGCCCCTCTGGATCCATGTATTGCCTTAATAAATGTCCATTCTCACATTGGACACTGAGCAGAGACTGAGCCAACCCATTTCTAATTAATTGCACATGTCGCAGTCTAGGTTTCAACAAGTTCCATTCATTTCAGCGCTATTAATTGCTGCACCATCATAGGTCAATGAACTGAGCGAGCTAGTCTTGTAATCTGTTCTAGATGGCTGTTTTTCATTTGAAGTCACGGTTTACAACACAAACATCTATGTCAGCTTTATTCTGCACTGTTTTTTGCCGTTTATTTTTAATAATGAGATTAGATACGGTCTGCTTGTTATTCACGTTTCATAAGATGTTATATGTGTACAAGCTGCAGTGTAACGGCTCCAAGTCACTTGTGGTCACAAACAAAACCAAACTACATACAGCTCTGTTCTGTTAGCGATGAGCAGTTCTACGTCAAACCTTCTGTTTTCACGTCACAGTTTACCTGCTGGCACAAGTTCTGATCATTCTAGCTTACCCTGAGATAATGTTTTTTGTTATCTTGTGAACATCTGGTCAGTGTGTGCACTGAAAAGGACATTTCTTAACAGAGATTAGCATGCTGCTGTTAATCTCAGTCATGTCAGATGCTGAGTGCTGGTCTTGGCAGTGGTCAAGGCAAGATAAGAAGGATGTAACACAAGATCAGTGACCATGCAGCAGTCTTTAGTGGCATTGGACTGATGTTGAGATGATGAGCCAGGCCATATCAGAAGGTCGAGACTGTAAAAGCAAAAACTTTTGAAAGGAAATTGACCATATGTCTGCGTAAAAATAAATTGCATTCAACATATCTCAGTGAAACTTGGGATGCAAGCCGTTTTCATCAATGAGCTGAAATCGGGGGGGCCAGAACGCAGTGTTTATGGTGGACCAAGGGCCAAAAGGACAAAACAGAATACAAATAAAAAAGGTGTGCAGATGTTAAATTGAACTTTAAGAATGTGCTTAATGACATTATGGTATATTTATTGTCAGAATACTTATAAAATACAGTTTTACAAGGAAGAATTTTAAGTTCTTTGTATCAGAAGTTTTTTTCTCTCACAGGATGAGGGCCTGGGGTTAGCATAACTTTCTTGTAGGCCAAATCAAAAGTCCTTATGGGCCAAACTTTCTCCAGAGGGCCACACTTTAGACAGCCCTGGTTTAGCTCATAGATAGCTGAGATAACCGAGTGGGTTTGAGAGAGCTATAAACATGCTAGAATTTCATACTTTTGTTTTGGACTGAAGTTCAATATGTGCCCTATTGTGTTCATGCATATATTGAGGGCCCTGTAGTTTCCCTTTTCTTAGAATCACAGAGGATTCAAAAGAATTGAGAGATAAAAATGTGATTTACCTTTAAGTGCAGAATCACATGGGATTGCGCCTTATTCCACCGACTGTTACTTCTCGTATCTTCTTGAAGCATTTTGTTGGTTAGAGAGTGATATCCTTGTATATCCTTGTGTATTGTTTGTGCATCATCTACTCAATAGGCACGCAAGAATGACTTTGTGATTTGTGTTATTGGGCAGAGTCTGGGTTAGCAAACAACACGTTAAAGCAGCAACCAGTCCGCATATCAAAGCTGTCAACAAAGCTGAAAATTCAGCCTTGTCAGCTTAGTTTAGGGCTCAGCGGTGCCCCCAACGACTATTATGAATCAGGTGGACAGCTATTCTGTGAGACAGAACTAGCTGTGCCTTAAATTAAATTTCCCTGAGCTCGGTTGACAGTGAGAGGCACTTTAGTAGACACGCAAAACGCTGTTCAGTCACTCACTGAGAGACACTCAGATGGTTTTGCGTATGTGGAATAAGCCCAGACTGGACTTCAATGTCTGTGGTGTTTTCCCATTTAAAAAAATCCATTTTGCCTTTGTTTAGGCTGGATCTTAGTCTGGGAAAATGGGCTTAAGTATAAGATTGTTGTGCATTTTGATAGAGATGTCTCTCCGATGGAAAAATAGGCCTTGCGCAAACTGCAATACTGACCATCTTTAATGTGAGTACTGTTAAATACTCACCAGCTTTAATTGCAAAGAAAGTGCGATTCATTTTGTTTAAATTAAATGTGCAAAATGTTAAATGAGCAGTGTCCTTCTCAAAGTGTTTAATAGTATTTTTAAAACGTGGTGCCACATTTGAAAATGTTTTGGAAGTATTACAATGTTATATTTTTGCCATCCTCACCTCAACTCCACCCTTTTGTTAGAGCACTTCAAAGCATATGTATTAGAAGCTGTTTAAACCTGGACTGCACTTTTGTTTGATGTTCTAAAAAGCGCTTTATTCATTTTAGTTTCACGTATTAATTCTATTAAACGTTAATGCTGAGAGTTTCGCCTGTCAGTATTTATTTTCATTATGGAACAATAAGCCCTTTGATAATGCAAAAAAAGGTCAAATTTTATATAATAGTAAAGAGTTTTTGGGACCCCACATTGTTCTCCTCCTCATTAAGCTTAGCTGTAATTCTCCAAGTGAGGTGCGTTCATCTCGAATGTCCCAAAACAAGCCTACCATTGAAGTAAGCACCAGTAAGGCTAGATAAGTAGGCCAGAGCCATTTAAGCTATTGGTTGGATTGATTGATTTTGACGCTGCATACATGAAGTCCAATCTCCAGTGATTAATTTAATGCCATGCGCGTTTAGTCTGATGCGTATTGCGCTGTGCATGTTTTCCCCGCATGTGTCTTAGTTCTGTGTTAAGCTGTCTGGGCCTCTCTCCTCTTTGTTTGAGGCCTGTTTACTCATATGTGCTTTCACATGTTGTTTTTGTTGGCCTGTGGCCTCATTATTAACATTTAAATCCTAATGGTCATTTGTTTTGTCTTCAAGACATTTCCAGTAAAACAGTGAAAGAGTACAGCTTTTGATCTCTTGATCCCGGTAAACATCTCGGTTTTTGAATTCACACTCTAGGCTGTTATTTCCAAGTTTATAATTTGAAAATGACAGTTTGTTTGACAGTGTGTTTACATGTGGTAGGTTATACATTGGACTTTGCTATAGAGCAGCAATTTTCAAACTAGTCCTCAAGGGCCCCCCAGATGGTCCACATGTTTTTGTCCCATGCCTGTTTGTTGTGAGCTGGGAAAGAGCAAAAATGTGGCCTGTCTAGGGGGCCATGAGATCTGATTTGAGAACCACTTTAGTGTTATATTAGTGCAAAGGTCACATTGAGGCGGCTGTCGAATTGGCAAGAGTAACTGGTGATAGAACATAAGCTTGAATGAAGTCGGGGTGGTCGGTGTGATGTTTTCACAGGATATTCTGATAAATTACCATGTTATGTCATGATATTGTGTGGCTATTGTTGGTATTTTAAAAACCACTGACCAACCGCATGTTTCATTATAAAGAGAACATAATTGGGCTTGTGTAGTTTGTTGGTGGGCTGTTATTTTTAAATAAAGCACAGGCTCTTTTTTGTCTTTTCCAATTGATCAAACCTCAGAAAAGTGTCATTGTAAAAATTATATTCTTTTTCCTGTCTGGACCGCAGATTTCAAATAGTAGTTTGGGACAAGGCTGAAATATTACTGTTCAATATGACTGTAAGTCTGTGTTTGAGCAAGCTCTGTGGTTTATTCAGGATTTTGTGTTGTATAATATAAACATTCAATTTATTCCCGAAAATAATAATTGACATTTTAGTGATTTTGTTTTTCAATTTCTGTCTATTTTAAGGCATTCATTGTAAAATCCTCGGGAATTTTCAGACTGTTTTTGGAACAGGATTTATTGGGATTAACTGACCGTATTATCATGAGATCAACATTTACCCCGGGTATGGTCATTATTCGTCCGGAGTGGACTATATAACATGGCATGAGGTGTTTAATGGAGCAGATGTGGCTTTGGGCAAAACCCCAGCGCCTCCAGTTAATGAAGGGACTGAGTAAATCCGCTGCAGTGGCCCTGCTCTCGGAGAGCAGAGAGAGACCACTTCTCTACAGTGGCTCACTTCAGCTGCACTCGCCAGCCAATCATTGGCCGACTTGTACAGCTGGGGCTTAGGGGGAACTGGCTGAATGCAGTAGGAGCCAGTGCAAACAGGATCCAGCCGGCTTGAACCAGTTCTGGCTGCAGCCGGTTAGATGAGGGAAGTGAATTGATGGCATGTCAAGGAGTTCAGGAGGGGGCTGGGTGATTAATGGGTGCGTGGGGGAGGGGAAGAAGTCTTATCTGTCAGCATCTGATTTGGAAACCGGATTAAAGTAAAATTGAATTAGGTTTATGAATACATTAATCTGATGTCTGTGCAGTAGATCAGAGTACACCCAAAAGGAAAATTCCACTTGGCCATTTGCAGGCAAGCTTAATGAATCACATGATCATTTTCATCAGAGCAGATTATATTTATAAATTAAACATAAACTGACTCTGTAATATAGAGCCAGTGTGTAGCTCTGAGCCTCAGGCACGCTTCTTTTTCACAGCTCGTTTTGGATGAGATATTTAATATCAACATTTCCAGTTTCCATTATTTTAGAGATTTTTGTTTTTAATCATCATTAATATTGTTTTCCTGTGTTCCCTCTGTTCTGCTGTTGTGCTGTGTATTATTTAGTTAGCTGGTTATTATTCATATTTTTTGTTTCACATCCTCTGTATTTTTTGTGTATTTTTCATTTAATCTATCTGAATAAACGGAGTAACTCGACTTCATGAAATATCTCCCTGGGTTCGTGTGCAAAATCTTTGCATATTATGACTTCAGTTAGCCAGGGTTGAACAATAACTGAGAGGGACTTTCTGGTTTCTGGTGTGTCCACATCTGATTACACTTCCAAGCAAATGTCTGATCACTTAAAATCCAACGGCTTTCCAGATATGTCCATTTAACAGTTCAGAGATATTGTCTTACATAAAATAGAAATTTAAATAAATGGGAGGTAAACTAGACAAGTGCGTTATTGAGGCCCAGTAGTCACTTGTATACATCGTAAGTATGTGTCCTGTGTTAAATGGTTAAGGGTTAAAATTGAAGGTGTTAATTTAAATTTTTGCGTCTCTCAGGCTGTGCTGAATCTTAAACTTCAGGTCTAAACTTAGTTTGCAGTTATGGATTTTTTTTTGTAGTTTCCACTTTCAAAATGTTCCCTGAAGAGATTCTAGGCAAAAGGGAAAACGTAAAGCTGAAAATCCCTTTACATGTTTTACATAACTTACCGCTGATCTGCAAGACTGAGAAGAATCTCTGGTACATACAGTCCTAGGCAAACGTTTGAGCACCCTGGGTCACATTACATGCTTTTAAAAAATATATATATATATTTTTCAAGTAAAAATAATAAATAGTAACTTTTACACATTTATGGTTACATTTCCTGTTTTAATGTTAAATCAGCAACTAACAGTAATTCTGCATTAGTGTGCAGACGTGTGTTCCCTGTAGAGAATGCGAAGTTATTTTCACTGAAAAAAATCTAAAAAAGGTTTAATTTGACCAAGAGCACCTACTTTTGCACACAGTTATGACTGTAAACCGGTTAAAGGAGCCAAACCTTTTGTAAACTGTAGATGACTTGTGGAAATGTTTGATGCTGGAGTAGCTCAGTGAAATGACCTTAGGTTAGCGTTGTTGCACACATGTCTCACACATGCTGTTTCTCACTAGGTCTTGTTCCTTGTTTTCTTCTCTTGCTCAATTCCAGTGAATGTCATGCGGTGTACAGTGTGCTACCAGGAGTACAAACAGACAGACATGATAGACAATTACTTTGTGAAGGACACAACAGAAGTCTCCAGCACTTCGACAGAGAAGTCTATGCAGGTGAGAGAACGTCTGTGGCTGTCCCGAGCCAGCAGTGTCTAATTTCACATGTCTGGATGTCATCAGCCTCTTCTGCATGCATCACAGAGAAACATTGACATGAATATGTAGGTCCAGTTTAGCCCTTGAAAAGATGTTTGCTGAGTCTGTTTTAACTGCTTTATGTGTCGGTTTCCCGGTCACAATACAGGTATGCACCAGCTGTGAAGATAATGCCAGCGCTGTTGGTTTCTGTGTGGAGTGTGGGGAATGGCTATGCAAGACTTGCATTGAGGCACATCAGAGGGTCAAATTTACCAAGGATCATACAATACGTAAAAAAGAGGAGGTCTCTCAGGGTAAGTTTTAGGCTTGCACAATGCACAGCTCTTTAAATTGCCTTCACGTTGCCGGTCTATGCAATACTGATGTTGCAGAAGTGTGACCGGCAGATGAACCTCCAGTGTTTTGGCTGCTGTGAAAAGTTTGACCAGCCACAGTTGTTTTTAGGTTCTGGTGTAAATCTTAGGTGTTTTTTATATATGGGATGGTGGAATACATTTTAAGTGCAATGTCCATATTGTGTATCCCTAGCTATCCAAATATTTTCTTTACACCCGCCCCCCACATGCTCACGTGGTAATTACCTCCGTTTAGACACGTCTCGATTATTACATAATTGACTGATCAGGTAATCAAGCTGATCAAAAGCCTTTAAGCCAACAGCAATTATTTTCCACAGTTGTCACAGCAAACAAAATGTAAATTACATGCCTTTTTATCAACTGGGTTGAGGAGCGTACATATCGCTGCTGTCTGAAAGAAACGTACTTCCATTTTGATTGTTTTTCAGTTTTTGGATTTGAAATTTGAAAATGCTTGTTCTTTACATTGTTTGTAAATTTCATGAAGAATGGACCAAAAGAAACGGCCCAAAATGAATCTAGCCCCATTGACTTAGTAGGTTCTTTCTTTCTCCCGTAAGGTTAAAGTTCCAGAAAGCAGGAAACACACTTGGGTTATGCTTTTTCTGCTAAAACAGGGCCGTGGTGAATGTTTGTTTACTTGAGCTGTGTCCTTCGTCTGTTGGGAACTACTAAGTATCGACAGTCAGGAAGCGGGTTGGCGAATCAACCAATTTGACCACTTAAGGCTTGTGTTGTAAAAGTTTAATAGTAAAGTTCACAAAAAAGACAACTTTTTAATCACAGTTATTAATGTACACAGTTTATTATATTCAGTCGTATGAAAAATTGAGTTCCCCCTGTCAAATTTCAGTTTGTTGATTTTTCTAAGTGAACCTATCAACAGATTGTTTACAGAGGACAAACAGATGTGGTGTTTTACTAAGCATATGAAAAAAAAAATGTCATAACTTTTGCACAGGCCACATTTATTTATTTTTCCCCCCAATGTGTTTCCAATAAGTAGGGCAAACACCCTACACTATACCAATAAGAGTCCTTGGGCAAGACTCCTAACACTGCCTTGGTCTACCTGTGTAAAATGATCAAATTGTAAGTCGCTCTGGACAAGAGCGTCAGCAAAATGCCGTAAATGTAATTTATTGGAATATTATTCTAGGTCATACCCAGCTAAAATGGATAACCCAGCTACCTCCATTTAGAAGGCTTATCTAGGTATATTTATTTTTAGATTTGTTTTTGTATTTTTAAATGTGACCGTATGTATTGCAGAAATCTGACTTCTTCCCAGGATCACTTTCCCAACATAAGTTTACAGATTTAGGTGCATGTTTTGTTTACAGGCAGTAGCTAAGCAGCTATGCCAGTATCAGTGCAGTAGGATGTTTTGCCAGAACCACATCAAAGCTGAGATGATCTGATTTCTGAGAGCTAAAATAAAATGTATAATGCCTTTGGTTCATGCATTTTTATGGTGGAATACATGAATTGATAAACGGTTGAGGGGCTCACATCTCGATCTGCGGTAGTTCTGGTCCCAGCTCTACAGGCAGGGGATCCTCATGCAGTTTCTATGGCAACAGTTTTGAGTGAGTCAGTTGCTCGGCCCGTGCTGGCTTCATTACCGCTAACTCGCCTACAGTCTTCCTAGCTTTGGTCAGGTCTAGAGGGGGAGCTGTTAAAACATATGGCTTTTTGGGCGCGAGAGAGGGATGAAAGGGTGAGCAAGTGATTTATTTATTTTTATTTTTTTAAAGCATTTATTTATTTTATTTTTTGGGCCTTGGGCTGAGTGATGTGTACGAGTGTAATGATATTATGTCCTAGATTAGGCAGAGTTTCTTAACTCATTAATTTTGCATGGCATTATATTTGCCCCAATTCTGTTGCTGTGCTCAGCACAGCTGAGACAGCACTAATTAGTTAGAGAGATGCATAATTATTGTTAAAGCGCTTTGCTTGCCATGTCTGCCGATGATGTGAAACTGTCAGGTTTTTGTGTTTTCTGTGTGCAGGTTATGAGTAAGTTAGGGCAAGGATTCAGTTTGTATAGGACACACATATTAGCAGTGATGTTTATCAAAGTGTAATGATGGTAATCTACATAATATCTTCCTCTTTTCTGATTTGATTTTTTTTTGTAAAGCTATATAAGTTATAGACTGAACTCTTTCTGGCTCACCATGTACTGTGAATCATGAAAATACACAAGATTACCCTTAAAGTAAAGATATTAGCACATTAAACAAGGATTTAACAAAACTTTATTGAAATAATAAGGTAATAAAACCCTCACTGATGGATAAATATTTGTAAGTTATTTTGTAGTGGCTATGTGCAATAAAAAACACAATCTGGCAACACTGATCAGCTTGTCAACTTTAATCGCCTATATCGTGCAACATCAATCCAATCTGTTGAAATAAGTGTTTATGTAGGTCTGTGTCAGTTGTTATGATGCGTCACGTCCTCACGCTGCCCTGCAGTGTCATGTAACCTCTGTGTGTTCTTAAAAGTGATGGAGATCGGTCTGAAATAGTGTTCGCTCACACTTTGTGATGTTAGCTGTGTACTCCTTCCTGTGAGATCAGGAGTGTTTTTGAGTAGTTTCGGCATGATGGCCTACTTTTGAGAGGCTCGTCTTGAGTGAAGTGCTTCAGTAAAAAACCTCTCATTTTAAAGCGTAGTAGGTTTCTAACGAAGAGAGATCAGACTGGTGTCGCCTGATACTGAAGGTGTCAGTGTTGATATCTAAAAAGAAAAAGTTGTGCCACCTGTAGTTTTGGGTCGTATAACTGAGCCCTCCTTAAGCTGCGTGTTTGGTGTTTGCAGAGTCTGTGGGCTCATCAGGACAGAGGACCGTGTTCTGTCCGATCCACAAACAGGAGGCACTTAAACTCTTCTGTGAGACCTGTGACAAACTGACCTGCAGAGACTGCCAGCTGCTGGAGCACAAAGAACACAGGTCAGCCAGCTGTGCTCTTTATTTTCAGTGTCTGTTAGCTGCTTTACCAGTGTGCACTAATACACAGATGTACTGTGAGATACTGAGTTTAAATCAACACATTATTGCCATTGTCTTGTTTTATAGGATTCCCAGTTATGTATTACTGCAATTTTCTCACATTATTTCATTGCTGATACTTTTGTTATTAGCTTTTGAGACCCTGATGACAGAAAATTTGATTAACAAGAAAATGGATGTATATTCGTGAAGAAAAATAGTTCCATTAAAAGTTAATTAAACTCTATATGCTGGCGGCTGTTACTAAGTTACAGATGACATGTTGCGAGGTTGGAACTAAATGAGATATTATTAACCCTTTTTTGCAGTGTGTTATGTAATGTGCTGGTGGTTGTCTGTTCTTTATGTTTGAGTGTTAGAGCAGGGAAACCAATACACAGCAACTTGATGTTAGTTAATGTTACCGTACAATATTAATTATTAGCCATTAGTTTGGTTAAATGGAGTTAATTCTTTGGAAATTTTCATCTTTGGAAATTCACTACTCTAAAATCCATCTTCTCTGACTGTGTTTAACCTCCCATCTTCCAGGCTCTTTGAACTCTGCACAACATATGGTCTTCATGAGCCTCCTGATTTTATTTTCTACTCTCTACAGGTACCAGTTTCTTCAGGAAGCCTTTCAAAATCAGAAAGGAATCATTGAGACATTCATGTCAAAACTGCAGGAGAAGAAAAACTTTGTGCAGTTTTCTGCAGCTCAGGTGCAAAACAGGTAGGACTGCTGCCAAAGTTCCTTCATTATTGATGGCCGTGATACCGTGATAATCAACTCTCTCTCTCTCTCTCTCTCTCTCTCTCTCTCTCTCTCTCTCTCTCTCTCTCTCTCTCTCTCTCTCTCTCGCTCTCTCTCGCTCTCTCGCTCTCGCTCTCTCTCGCTCTCTCTCGCGCTCTCGCTCTCTCTCGCTCTCTCTCGCGCTCTCGCTCTCTCTCGCTCTCTCTCGCTCTCTCGCTCTCGTTTTTATTTATTTAAACCCTACAGTACTGTGCAAAAATCAGAGACCACCCTTCAGTTTCGTCATTCACAATCAAAGCGACCGTTTTGTACAAGCTGTTTGTTTTTCAGGCGATGTATCTGAGGAGTTTACATGTGATAATCCACTTAAATAAGGAAGAACAAAGTCAAAGAAAAATGAAAAACAAAACAGGAGTTCCCAGAAGTTTAAAAAAAAAATTAGGCAAAACAACCTGATAGACCACTAAAACCATCCTAAATAGATAAACAGTACTCTGTTTTCATCTGTAAGAGAGAGGAGAAAATCAGGCTCTACTTCAGATCTGAGGAAATCCACAGGTGAAAGAAGATGAAAACTTGCAAATCAAACTAAGGAGCAGCTGGTGTTCTCGGAACAGTGGCCTGACCACCTCACTGTCCAGACCTTAAAACCTCAATGTATTTTTGGGATTGCTTGGATTGTGAGAAGCAGAAAATACAACCAACTTCAAAGACTAAACTTTGGAGTTGTGGAAAAATATTTCTACATTTATTTCTTTGAGAAACTGAAAGCAGATGCTGTGAAAAAATGGAAGCTGTAATAAAGGCAAATAGTGGACACAGTAAATACTGAATAGTTTATTATGTTTAGTTGTTTGAGGGTTCTGCGTAATTTTTCTCTTCTTTTCTGCTTCTTTCCTGCCACTGAAAGCTCAATGTAAATTAATTTACATTGTGTTTTCAGTGGTGGGAAAGAAGCAGAAAAGAAGATTTAAATAAGTTTCAGAATGTCTCATATTTGATGTGCCCACCCCGTTTCCCCTTTAAGGACAGCAGTATATTACACAACTTTTAATTTCTTTAATCATTCAGTTGAAATTAAAGCAGAAAAAATACAAAGCAGACCTAATTTGAGTGGTTCAACATCCTGTATAAACATGGTCTCATTTCCAACTTTGCCCTGACTGAAGGGTGTATTTAAATCGCAGGTGTGACTGCAGTCCTGCTGGAACACTCCACAGTTGCCTTGCTATCCCGTAACCTAATTCAGATGATCAACTTATTTTTAAGCCCTTCATGAGTTGAATCATGTGTTGGTGAAGCAAAAAAACACTGTATTGCCTTCGTTCATAAAGGAGTCATTTATAAAGCCTGTTGGTAAATGATTCTTAGCTGAATGATGCTTCTGCCTTCTTTTATTAGAGGTAAAGGCCTACAGTTCACCTTTTTTTTCTCTCTCTCTTACGGCAGACTGAAAGAAGCAACCGAGACACACAGGAAGGTTGAGCATGAGATTAAGATTGCAGTCTTTACCCTCATCAACGAAATCAACAAGAAGGGCAAGTCTCTGCTTCAGCAGCTGGAGGTATGGTGGCAGTGGTGACTCAGAAGTGCAGTTTTATTGATCATTTTTGTGTGTGCCTTAAATGTCATGGAAAATTGCCATATTTTTGAACAGCTGTGCTACGTTAAAATTAAATTTTCTTATGAAATGTATTTCTTGTTTTGATTACTGGAATGTCCAAGTACCCCACAGAAAGCCTGTTAACATGAACAAAAAAGACTGAATCAGTCGCTAACATAGAAGTGTAATGCTTACAATATGTGACAATACATCACTCTTCTTCGCTGTCCTGTCCATCAAAGACGTCTGTGCTTAAAAGTGCAGCGACAGTGAAAGTATGAAGGCTGGAAAAGTGCATGAGATTATTCAGTGGGGTGGGAAGCTTGCTTATTGTGATGCAGAATTGAGAAGCGAATCCTATCAGCCTGTAAAGTCGCATCTTTTTATAGAAGAGAAATGACGAAACGTCAGACTTCACTTTTCACAGTTTCTTAGACGATGGCGACAGTGACAAGTAACATGCAATGTGATCTGACTGGGAAAGTGCAGTTTTGTTTACTGTGTCTTCTTTTACATCCTTTGTTCTCTTATCCTTACTGCTGTCTTATTTCACTTCTTCTTCTGTTCTTGACTCTGATGTTCTCCTGTTGTAGAGCGTGACAAAGGAACGCACCATGAAGCTGTACAGCCAGCAGCGGGACATAGGCTCAATGGCACAACAGATCCTACATGTGCTGCGCTTCACTCATTGGGCCATAAGCAACGGCAGCAGCACAGCACTGCTCTACAGCAAGAGACTGGTGAGACACCTCAACACTCTGCTCCACCCTGAGGGAGCTGGACTGCAGCTACTCCCCAGCCTTAAGCCTTGTTTTGGACTAAATTACTCCTTTGAAAGTCCTTTTTAGTTCAGGGTTTGACTTGCGTGTCCAGAACACCAACCATGTAAAGCTATGTTTAGACTGAAGGCCTTAGATTTAGATCAGTAAGGCTGTCTTTAGAGTGTGGGACTTTTTGGCTCTTCAGTTGGTTTCATTTAGGCATTGAATCTTGCCTTGATTTTACCTGTGTTCAGTTCTGCTAAGTCGACTGGATTTATTGCACTATTCTCCATTTTTATTGGGACCAGTGGTTTCCTCTGATTGGTTCCAGATGACCCAGTCTCGACAATGGTGACCATAAATGCTTGACGCCATTAAAACTGCATTACCTGTTTAGAACCTTTTAGGACAGAGTTGTGCTCTAACCTTCACTCAATATTTTCATTTTTTTCCCTCTTATTTGTGACGTGTTCAAATAGATTTTGTGGCTTATCATACGCATTTTGGTCACATTTTTCAGACTGATTTGATGTGTGTTTTTTATTTTTTTTATTTTAAATATATATTTAAAAAAGTAAAACTAGCACTGAAGGTTGCTTCCAATTCACTGCTGAGGCACCTCTAGATTTTACTTTCTTTTGCACAGCGAGGCTCTGCTTAGTTAAGCTGTCTAATTGTGATATTTTATCAAAATGCCTGAAAATCTCAATAGAAATAGAAGACAGAAGGTCCAGTTATGACACTTGTGTTTTTATGTATAATTTTATTTTTACATGACCATTTTCCATCTTCTCTTTATCGCTTAGAATTAAACAGGCTTTTTTATTACTGTGAATTTTAGTGTTTTAGTTTTTCATGACATCAGAAGCAGTGGATTAAAAAGTCTGTTTTTGCAGCTTTAATTTCCTTATATGGACTGTATGGTCTGGGGAGTGAATAGTATGTTTTAGACTTTAGTGTTTACATACTGTATCAAACTCTTTTATTCCAAAAAAGGAAAGACATTGGTTTTGCGTGATATGGGTCCTTTAGGAAGAGTATAAATTGGGTTCCTGCTTCTTAGACTGACAACAGCTGAGTGTTTTCTTTCCTAAGACACACTTGATTCAACATTCTTGAAGGGTTTAGTAATTACCTGCTAAGGAAGAGCAGGAAAACAATAAACTCTAGACTGTTACAGCTCTCTGGGATTTCAAATGAAGACCTCTTGGCTAAATGCAGCATATCCTTCAGGGAAATATCTGTAAACACTTCGTGCCTCTTCAAGACTCGGTTCTTGAAAGCTGTGTATCCATATGCTGACATAAGTGCACTTTGAAAACTATCCTGTGTGTTTTTAAGCTGCTGTTCTTTTGGTGTAGAAAGCATTTAAATTTTGTTCTGGTTGAATATCCTTGCTTCTCTGTGGCAGATCATGTACCAGCTGCGCCATATCCTTAAGGTTCCCCTTGACCCGGTACCTCAGGCCAACGGAGCTGTTCGCTTCTTCTGTGACCCCACTTTCTGGGCCAAGAACGTCGTCAATCTTGGTAACAACTTGAATCCTTATTATTCAAATATTAAGCTTAAAGAGGAATTTCATAATTTTTCAGAATTTCCACGTTATTCGTTAATTAAGATAAATTAAGATGCAAACAAGGAACCAGATGTCTAAAGAGTTAAATGCCTCAAACTCCCTAAAATGTTTTACTTGAAATGGTAGATTTGCAATAAGCATTTTAAAAAATACATTCATAGTGGAGACATCCATGTAGGGTTATATAATGCAAATTAGTCCCCAAAGAAATTTTTTTTTTAATACACAGAGGCTTGGTATTAAATGGCCTTTAACAACTTGTACTTATGAATGACCCAAAATATGCTGTGCAGCCAAAAAAAGTATTTTTGTTTTTGGAAAACAATGGAATATTCAGTTTTAATGGATCATTTATGTTGATGCAGAAGTCTCTTGACAGATTTTTGGCAAAATGCTACAAAATAAGATGAACGGTGCCACCATGTGGTTGTATTAACATGTAGGTGCATTAGAGAATCCTGTTAAACATTCAACATGGGATTGTCATTATCGGTTATGTTAATGATCAGATAATTCGCTGATTATTTTTCACTAATTGAGTAATCAGGGCTTTAAAAAATGTCTAAGAATAAAATTCAGTTAAATGAACAATAGCAAACCATGCATAGCCTTTCAAACATTCCAAATAGTTTACTGAGGAAAAGATAAAAAAAAAAAAAGCCATTAATTTTTTTTTTAATGAAAGTATAAAAAAAATGCATGCTGTGAAAAAAAATGCACATATGTATCTATCTGCACATGAATATCAATCTGGCCCTTTTATTACTGTGAGAAATCAATAGGAAAATCTAAAACACTAATCATTGCCCATTGAAAAGGGGTGTGTGTGTGTGTGTGTGTGTGTGTGTGTGTGTGTGTGTGTGTGTGTTTTTTAAATCAAGTAATCAAGTAACTGTGACCGTCATAATTCAAAATCATTTTCTGTCATCTCAGGTAACCTGGTGATTGAGAAAGTGCCCCCACCAGCACCGCAGCCTCCAAACATGATTGGACCACAGATCTCCCCTGGACACAACGCTGCTGCCAAGCACCCTGGGCAAATCAACCTTGCTCAACTCCGACTGCAGCACATGCAGCAGGCCGCTTTCGCACAGAAGCAGCAGCAGCATCAACAACAGCATCAGCATCAGCAGCAGATCCAGCAGCAAATGCGCATCGCATCGCAGATGTCTCAGCATCCTAGACAGGGAGGACCCCCTCAGATAATGCAGCAACAGGTGATGAGGGAGTGGTAGTTTCATTTTAGGATTAGTGGTACGGGTGTGCTTCACAGAGCAGGATTTAATTCTTAGCCAGTTAATTTGATCTGACCTTTGGTGTGTGGTCTCACAACGGTGGATTACATTATATACTGGGTTACATCACTTTGACAATTCAGGATGCATGGCTTACCAACTGTAAGGCAGGAGAGATTCAAAGCTTTTAAAATGCTTTATCTTGTACATGTTTATCTGGTATGATTTTTTTTTTTTTTTTTTTTTTTTCCTTTTTTTTCCATCTTCTGTTTTATCATTTCTTTTGAGGCCCACTTTTGACGTTTGTGTAAAGTTTACCAAACCGATCCAGCCCATTTCCCTACCTCTTTTTATGCTTTTGAATTAAACAGGCTAATTTGGTTACCGCATTTTAAGATTAATATATGTAAACGAGCTGTTTTCTGATGTGAGTGGCACTAAACTGCTGTAGGCCATTACAGGTAAATGCGCATTTGAGTCACATTATTATGACCACCAGCTAATATTCCATGACCCCATCTGCCCCAGAGAAGACAATCAGCATGTATGTGATCTGCAAGGATGTATTCATACCCAGATTGTTTGAGAGTGCCTTCCACATGGATGTGGGACCACAGAATGCCACGAAAAACATTCCCCAGACCACAGCTGTATGAGTTTCTCACTGTCGCTGTCAAAAGTAGGATGTGGTCATAAAAATGTGACTTGACTGTATATGTTGGTTATCATTACATCATAAAAACAGGTTTTGCAGCTTATTTTCCCTTGTGTGGACTGTATGGACTGGGGAGTGTGCAGTACATTTTAAAATGTTACCACTACTCACATGCACAAGGATTAATCATAGCTAGATTATGTAACCCTGGGAGAGCAGAGACCGTAAAACCACTGTA
Source organism: Pygocentrus nattereri (assembly GCF_015220715.1). Taxonomy (NCBI): domain Eukaryota; kingdom Metazoa; phylum Chordata; class Actinopteri; order Characiformes; family Serrasalmidae; genus Pygocentrus; species Pygocentrus nattereri. The sequence continues at coordinate 10,274,081 of NC_051238.1, read as the reverse complement.
GCAAAACAAGGTTACCACAGTTGCATTTGTTATTAGCGCTTATTCAGGAATGCTTTTTAAGTGGAACATGCTTTGTGGCACAGACCTCTGATTTAGCACTGTGTTATTGTGAAATGTTTTAAAGCAGCGTCTTAATACTAAACACAAGATGACAGTGAGCATAGTGGTGATATCTCCAGTGATATCTCAGTGAATTACTCATCAACCCTCAAGTGTAAAACTCTCCTGTGTCTGGATGTATAGCCTAAGTGTATTTCTGTTCATTTGTTTCAGCCTCCGAGACTTATTAGCATGCAGTCAATGCAGAGGGAGGGGGTTAACGGTTCCGCCCATATGTATCCCCCTCCCCACCACCTCCGCATGACAGCCGCACAGGGCCGCATGCCCGTGGCCCAGCCCCGTCTCAATGGACAGTCGTATCCCATGATGCAACCGCAGCTTCAAAGACGGGTGAGTGTCTTTCACTTTACTCATGGAGACTTTAGTTTAGTTAGTGTAACCCATTGTGTGGCTGTAATGTTTGTCTGGACAGATAATCACCAGACATAAAGCTAGAAATTGATCTCTTCAGCTGAAGGATTTGTTTCTCCTGCTTTGCACTGCGAGCAGAGGTTGGGCCATTTCTGGTAGATCGGTCACATTGTAAGAAATAGTTTCTCAAGTGAAGAAAAAAAAAAATCAGCCTGGTAAACTTTGCAATGCAAAATCTAATATTGAGAAGTTTGAATAACGCACATTAATTTGGTGAAAAATTGCCCCGGCTGGATATTAACTTGGCATAGAGCGGTGGTGCCAGTGCCAAGAATTTTTATTGTGGTTGAACCTGTAGGCTTTGGCATGCTAACGAGCAAACTGGTGCTGTAAGGTCATAAAATATCAGCAGTCATGTGTGACAGGTGGAGTAGTTTGCAGTTTGCCTACTAATTTACCGAGTTTGAGAAGGGAAGTTTGCTGGGTCGCAGTCATTTCTGAGCAAGTTTGGGACTTGTTATCACTCAGTTCTGTACCCCACTGACGGATCATGTAACATAGTTCACTTGAGCTAATACAGAGATGGATTGGCCCTTATGATGGCACTGGGGGTTCCCTGAGGGGAAATGGCCAGGCCAAGTGGATGAGGGCTTTTGAAAACTGGTAGAGAAACGAGTGGCTAGAGCTCTTTAACTCAAGGTACCTAAACAAGCTAGTTATGCTGATCAGTTCGGCAAAATACCAGCACGGCTACTTACAGATACTCCCAAAAGTGAAATTTGGTTATTCAACCCAATCGTCAAGAAACCAGCCTGTGACACTCATGACTTATGAAATGGTCTAGAAATATGTACAAATAAACTTTTGAATTGAATCAGATTTAATTGAATGACAAGCTAACATGCTAGTCAAAATACACTGACACAGCAACATGCACTTATGTTAAGATTGTTGTATACATTGTTACATCTCTAGTACTATAGATACAAGTAGGCGGACACTGTTCATTAGTGTGTGTTGTCAATCAGTGGATGTTCTTCTGTTCTGTGGTGATCAACTGTACGATACAGATTTGGCAGATAGAGTTCAGAGTGGTTTCTTTAAGCTTGTAGCGAGCTTAATTAGCTGCTGAGTTGAATTCAATGTATTCTTAAAGGAAAAATCAGCAAACTGGAAAGTTCTGTGCTTCTTCAGTTCTAATTATTTAGCACCACTGGTTTAAAATTAAATCTGAAATTCAAAAATACTTCAAATTAAGTTGGGTGGCTGTTGTCTTTCTGGTTGTAGCTGTTTAACATCACTCCACAGCTTCCCTTTGAAAACAACCATGTTCTTTTCCCTGTAGCATTCCAACCCTGGCCATGCGGGCCCCTTCCCTGTTGCATCACTGCACAACGTCAGTGCTGCCAACCCTACCAGCCCTACCAGCGCCAGTATGGCCAGTGCCCATGGCCACCGGGGCCCCACCAGCCCTGTAGTGGGCCCCATCGAGCTCATTCCCTCAGTCACCAACCCTGAGAACCTGCCCTGCCTGCCTGACATTCCCCCCATCCAGGTATACGCACTGTTGCCATCACCATGCTCTCATTCAATTAGTACAATAGTACAACACACAATGTGTGTTGAAGCTGATTTACAGCTGTAAGACTTACTTTTTAATCCAAATTTGTCTAACACCTCCATGAGTTCTGATGTTCTTGTTAGTTATTTTCCTCACTGAATTTTTTTCACAGTTGGAAGATGCAGGTTCCAGCACCTTGGACAATCTCCTAAGCCGTTATATTTCCGCTAGTACGCAGCCCCCTCTGGCACCCACTAATAACCTTAACCCATCACCAGGACCCTCAACGAACTCTCCGGGATCCTCAGGTACCTTTCAGATTACTTTAAATAAGCAAGAAGCTTTCTTCCGCATTTGTGATGCCTTTGTTTTGATGGCTTAACTAGCCACCATTCACAAATGCCTGCTCACAAACACATGAAAATAATGAATCCTGTGTCTGGTCTGACACCCTCAATTGAATTTTCATTCTCCTGTTCAGGGTTATCAAACTCACTGACTCCAGCCCGGCCGTCCAGCTCCTCCAGTACAGGCAGTCGTGGCAGGTAAAGGTGCACTGCGGGATCCTGCAGTTCTAATTCTAAACGTGCCTGTATGTTGGGTACTTTTCCACTTCATGTTGGTCATTGAATATTTGTGTGTCTTGTAGCTGTGGGTCAGCAGGTAGGTCGGGGACTGGGAGCACAGCTTTAGACCAGGTGAAGGTTAAACAGGAGCCAGGAGTGGAGGAAGAATGTGGGTACTCTGGGGCCAACGTCAAGACTGAACGGGGCAAAGATGGCCGGCGGAGCGCTTGCATGGTATTTCAACTTCTACTTAACTATCTGGCTACTTACGTGACAATAGTGCCCCTTGTGGGGAATGAAAATAATTTAGGAGAAAATTATTTTTTTTATGGTAATAGTTTCATGAAATTGACATTAAAAACCAAACATTTTACTTGCTGGTTCTGTTTTTCAACAGTTAAAAATTACAAGTTGTTCCACTTACTGAGATTTGTTTTAGAAGTATTTTATACAGTTTTAAACTACATTTAAAAAAATAATACTAATAATTTGGTCTACAATACTTGCAACTTTTATATCATCAGTGTTGCATGCTCTAAAATGTATTGTGCATCCCTGCGAGCCATTCTGTTTACTGTCCAAAACGACTATTGAACCCACTTGTGACTTGTTTTCACATTTTATTTGTATATAGACGTAAATGAAGTTAGTTGGGCACTCTTTTTTGTTACAGTGCCATGCACATGCCTCTCAACCACAAATGGCTTTGTAAAAAGTACATTTTAGGCCAGGGGTATCAAAGTCAGCCTCTTAAAAGGGTCTTATTAAAGATCAACAAATCCATGGGCCACTGAATGTTTTTCATTTTTAACATCTTGCTATAACCCAATTTGTTCATTGTTGTCAAAATAAGACAAAACGTCAACAACAAATATAGGCACATTTCAAGGTCTACTTGAAATACTATATCTTGAAATATATATTGCATTGCAGTGCATGCTGGCTGTTGTAGGGCAGGGCATTTTAAAATGGGTTAAAATTAATAGAAAATTCAAATAATTTAGTGGACTGGATATGATTGTGTCACGGGCCTCATCATGCTTGTGTTTTGACAAATGGCCAAACCATCTCAAACTATAGTTCTGAGTGGGATGTGAAACAATAGTTTTCACTTCTATGTTTCTGTGATTTGTCAGTGGATGCAGAAGTGCCACTGTGTGGCCAGTTACTTAAAACAAGGCAATTTAGGACTGAAAGCAGATTTCTTTTTATATATATGAATGATATTGTCTATTGGCATATATAATAAAGGTGTATCTATGGTTTTTAAAACATGCCACCTTTCTGATTGGTCATGCCTTATCTAGGTGAAGTAGGAAATGACACTAATTTCACGTCCACATTATAATAGTTGACTGTGTTACGGTGTCCTATATGAAGTGATTAACTAATTTGAGTCCTTTTCCGTCTTCTTTCTGCTGTTCTTCTCTCTGTACAGATGAACAGTCCAGACGCCAGCGTGACCCCTCCTCTCCCTGTCCTGGGTTCTGTGTCCACTGGTTCTGTACAGGATGTTTTAAGAACCCTGGGAGAAAATGTTAAAATGGAACCTCAGAACTCGCCCTGCATCAGTACAAACACTTCTCTGACTAACGGCAGCATGGATGTTGGGAGCCAGGTCATGTTTCATCGCTCCCAGAGGGGCAGTAGCAGTTCACAGGCTAATGCTAGTAGCCAGCCAGGCACGGAGGGGAAAGAGGATGACCCAAATGAAGACTGGTGTGCGGTGTGTCAGAACGGAGGAGAGCTTCTGTGCTGTGACCGCTGCCCTAAAGTCTTCCACATCACCTGCCACATCCCTTCACTACGTGCCTCGCCCAGGTAAATATCATTTTGTCCGCTCCAGCTATTGTGTTGGACTGACATGCCTTCCAACAGCAACTAAATAGATGGCCTGGCTCCATAATTTAAAAAGTCATGAAACAGAAATGTAATCGACATTTTGTAAAATTTACTACTACTCCTCAATAATAATAATTGTTGTTGTTATTATTATTGTTATTATTATTATTATTATTATTATTATTATTATAACAACAATATTTATGCTTTTCAATATGCTTTTTAGAATAACAAGACTATTAAAATGAAAAATAATTTAGTGAATTGATAAATGTGGCCAATTCTTTCAGATACTGATTTGAAACTTTGAGTGTTGGCCAGTAATGATCCAGTAAGTTTAAGAATATGCTATTTTAAATTGCACACTCCTCAAAGGGTAAACATAATTAAATCAAGATGTTACCATAAACTGTAGGAATATATTCTTATATAGATTAGATATAGATGAAGATTCTGTGCCTAAAATTCATGCAAGTTTTATTACAGGAGATAATCTACAATCCTTCATCTTTTTTTTTTTTTTTTTTTTCTGTTAACCCAGTTGTACGGATCTGCTTTAGTGTGAAGCTGTGACCAAAATGGATCCGTATTTGCATTTCAAGGCACTTTTATGTGCTTGAAATCCAAATCATATAATAGAATTTCATAGTGTTTTTGAGGACACTACGGTCTCCCACAGTGCACTTGTCATTTCTAGTGAATGCCATAGATCACTACGTGTGCTGAAAGTGTGTAAAAGTGCATTGTGAGTCTCTTGTTGCTAAGCAACAGACATAGTAATGTTAGTAATGATGACCAGCTACTGAAAACGAAACTTAAATGTTTCAGTGTAGGTTTTTGCTACATTTCAGGAATCAGTTTCAGAAGCTCCATGTTGAAAAGACTCCCCAAGAGCATTCATTTTTCCTGGTGTGATTTTGTATCAGTTTAATTTTCGGCTCTTGATATCTCCCGCACCCCCCTTTCTCTCTTCACCCACCATCTGGATTCATCTGGATTAGTGGAGACTGGATGTGCACGTTCTGCAGAAGTCTGACCAATCCAGAAATGGAGTATAACTGCGATGATGACCCTCCGAATAAAAAGGACAAGAGTGAGCGGGGTCTGAGTTCAGAGGACCAGAGGGTGAGTTCCCTCTGTAGGACCTGTAGATCTGTTTCTCTTTTTGATTTCTCTTTTGTTTTATGCCATTGAGTTGTATTCTATTTGTTTAGGTTCAGATGTTAAAGTAGCATGTGAGTTTTTGTCGTCACTAGTTGTTTTTTAAATTGTTTTTTTTTATTTTTATATCTTATCCCTTTTTTTCCTGTTTCTGCCCTCCACAGAAATGTGAGCGCCTGCTGCTCTATATATTCTGTCATGAGCTGAGTGTAGAGTTTCAGGAGCCAGTTCCTTCCTCGGTAAGCTTTCCTGTCCACGCTTCTTGACTGACCACACTTATTTTCACATGCTTAATACCTCTTTATATGGAGCCCTAAGACTGAGCAATATTATCCAATTAGTGTAAAAGCTAATTGGTATATAAATATTCACTGACCTTTTTTAAGGTTAAAACAGTGCCTTTATTATAAAACAAACATGCCACAGGAGGTGAATTGATTTAAAAAAAATGCATTACTCACAAATTAGAGAACAGCAGATAAATGATACCAGTACATGTGACTTGGCTATAACTAGCATGAAGAAGGGATTTTATTTCTTTTTTTTATTTCTTTATTTTTTTAAAAAATGATGCCGACTGAAAGATGCCAGGGAGGTATTTCACAAAATAGGATTTTTCAGTAAGATGAATCTAGTGCTTGATTTTATAAGAGGTGTATCCCAATATCTTTTCATGGGACAACACTATAGAAATGAAATTTGGATATAACTTAAAGTAGTCAGTGTATAGCAGTATAGATTTACTGTCCTCTGAAAATAACACGCAGCCATTAATGTCTAACTAGCTGGCAGCACAAGTGAGTAAACCTCACAGTGAACATGTCCAAATTGTGCTTAAAGTGCCAATATTTTGTGTGACCACCATTATTATCTAGCACTTCACGAAACCTCTTGGGCATGGAATTCACCAGAGCTGCATAGGTTGGTACTGGAATCCTCTTACACTCCTCCATGATGACATCACGGAACTGGTGGATGTTAGACACCTTGCGCTCCTCATCCTTCTGCTTGAGGATGCCCCACAGGTGCTCAATTGGGATTAGATCTGGAGACATACTTGGCCAGTCCATCACCTTTATCTTCAGCAAGGCAGTTGTCATCTTGGAGGTGTGTTTGGGGTCGTTATGAAGTTGGAAAACTGCCATGCAGCAGTTTCTTGGAGGCAGGGGGATCATGCTCTGCTTCAGAATGTCACAGTGCATGTTGGAATTCATGTTTCCCTCAATGAACCACAGCTCCCCAGCTCTCCTGCTGGCAGCACTCATGCAGCTCCAGACCATGATGCTACCACTGCCATGCTTGACTGTAGGCAAGAGACAGTTGTCTTGGTACTTCTCACCAGGGCACCGCCACACATGCTGGACACCATCTGAGCCAAACAAGTTTATCTTGGTCTCATCAGATCACATGACATGGTTCCAGTATTTCATATTCTTGGACTGCTTGTCTTTAGAAAACTGTTTCCAGGCTTTCTTGTGCATCAGCTTCAGAAGAGGCTTCCTTCTGGGATGACAGCCATGCAGACCGAGTTGATACATTGGGCAGTATATGGTCTGAGCACTGACAGGCTGACCTCCCACTTCTTCAACCTCTGCAGCAATGCTGGCAGCACTCATGTGTCTATTTTTGAAGCCAACCTTTGGATATGACGCTGAACACGTGGACTGGACTTCTTTGGTTGACCCTGGTGAGGCCTGTTTGGAGTGGAACCTGTTCTGGAAAACCGCTATATGACCTTGACCACCGTGCTATGGCTCAATTTCAGGGTGTTGGCAGTCTTCTTATAGCCTAGGCCATCTTTGTGAAGAGCAACAATTCTATTTCTCTCATCCTCAGAGTTCTTTGCCATGAGGTGCCATGTTGGATATCCAGTGGCCAGTATGAGCAAATTGTACCCAAAACACCAAATTTAACACCCGTGCTCCCCATTCACACCTGGAACCTTGTAACTCTAACGAGTCACATGACACCAGGGAGGGACAACGACACAATTTGGACGTGTTCACCGTGCTGTGAGGTGTACTTGTGTTGGCAGCTATTTAAACATTAATGGCTGTGTGTTCATTTCAGAGGACAGTAAATCTATACTGCTATACAAGCTATACACTGACTACTTTAAGGTGTGTGTGTGTGTGTGTGTATAATAGACTGATCTACATAAAAGTGTGATTTCAAAGCTGACTCTATTTTTGAAGCTTTAACAGTGTTTACATACTGCAGCCTAAGCAAGGAGAATTATGTTTTCTATGAAATGGGCTAACTTGTGAAATACACTCAGGTGCCAGTTTGGAATAGATTTATCTGCAGATTTTTCTGTGTGATATGAGTTTGTTTTGGTCTTCATCTCCTCTCCAGGTCCCCAACTACTATAAGATCATAAAGCACCCCATGCACCTGAACTTGGTGAAGAGGAAACTGCAGCTAAAGCACCCACAGCACTACCAGAGCCCCAAAGATTTTGTGTACGACGTCCGTCTGGTCTTCAGCAACTGCGCAAAGTACAATGAGGTGAGTGAGCGCATGTTGTGTTGTTGCATGTAGGCATGGGGATGTTTTTGGGTGTCTGTTTTAGTGTCGGACGCAGCAGTAACCAGGCAGTGTGTTGTGCATGTGCTGGCTGCACCATGCAAGCTTTAATTTTGCAACACACCTGTACTAACAAACAAATGGACTCAGGATTATGAATATTCTGACACATTTATGTATTGTGCACATCAGTTATTTAGTACTTAAACTAACACATTTCCATCAAAATTAACTTTGGCCTTGCATATTTTAAGCAGTTTTTGCTTGATGTTAAGTTCAGTTTTATGGTGTTTATCATACGGTTAGTGAAGCTTGAAGGCTTGCCCATAGATCAGAGAAGGTTTCTGTTTTAATGCAGAGTTCTCTCGATTTTTAAACATTTTTACGTATTTTTGTTGATGAAATGTAAACAAAGTCATTCAAAGTGGTTTCATGTTAAATGGTTGCTTTTTTTTGTTTGTTTTTTTTGCCTCTGTAAAGTGACCTTGGGTATAAGAAATGTACTATAAAAATGTAACTTTGTTAAATTATTATTATTATTATTATTGTGTACCTTTTTCACACAACTGGTTCCAATTAACATTGGGAATGACTTTGCTTACACAGAAATTTTGAAAAATCAGTGGACTTCCCCTGTAAGGGAAACTCACCTGAGAAACTGTTTTTCATATTCAGATTTTTATTCAGGCTTTGTCTCGTTTGAATATGAAAAATAGGCCTACTTTTAAGGTTGTACTGGAAAATGTTCTGTATTACAGTCGCATGCAAAAGTTTGGGCGCCCCAGACAAATTATGTTTTGTTTAAATTTATTTTTTAAGTAAAAATAAGTTGCACATCCTCTACAGAGAGCACAATTCTGCACATATTAATGCATCATCTCTGCTCTGTGGGTGAAGTCTTTGGAAAAGACTGAATCAGATCCGTTTTTTACTCATTTCAGTTTCATTTTAAAGCTGGTTAGTAATATAGTGACTGTACAGCAATTTCACAGATAACTGCTCTTTTTTTTTTATCCCCAGTGTAATTTTGTTTAATGGATGAGTATTGCTGAAGTGGTTAGAGACAGTGCAGTAAGTAGGAGTGGGCAGTATGGCAATATTTTTGGCTCATCATAGTCATAAACTTTTCTACATGTCATGTATATTGTCAGTACTTAAAGAATACAATAAAAAACAATCTGCATGTATCGTTACAAAAGGAGTATAGTTATTTTAATTTTAAAAATTGTACAATAATTATACAAAAATTATTACATTATTTTAATGTGGCACATTTTTTTCTGTTTCAACTGATCAAACCTCAGACAAACTAAATATTGTGATGCATATTATATTGTACTGTATTATACATAATGTAATGTCTGGAAGTATTGAGAAATTCATGTTTTTCCATATTGCCCACCCCTAGCTGTAAATGATCTTAGTTGCTTTGAGTGAACTTATATAATTGATAAATTATTGATATACTATTCATCTAATGATGATGTTATTGCTATTGTTGGTTTATCTGTATGAATATGTTTAAAATAAGTAAATATTATATACATATTTTTCATATTATCATTTTTGTTTTTACAAATTATCCTTTTTATGGGCTAAAGTCCTATTCAAGATAGGTCTTTTTTTTTTTTCTTTTTTTTTCTTTTTTTTTTAACACCAGAGGAGGTCTTAAAAACTAATTTGTAAGTGGTTTGATTGCCAGATTCACACAAAATAGAGTCGATAGCCCGATCAAAACGTCATAGTGCGAGCAGCGTTAAGATTGCAATTAAATGGGTCCAAACAAAGAACACAAACTAAGTTCTAGTTAATGCCAAATAAAATAGTATTACACTGGTGAAGTGCCACCCTATTAGAAGTACTTACAAGATATTTTTGTTTTCCTTCTTTCTTTAATTAGCCGATTAGAAAAAGTGTTGTAGGTTCCGGTTTTCCTTATTTGACCTTGGGGATATAGGAACTGTTACAAATCATGATGTTTACAGGTTAACCTTGTTCTCTGGTCACCAGAAATGTGGATGTGTCTGCAGGTTTTGTTATATTGGGGTGAGGTGGATTTGAATAGGATGGCTATAACTTACTGAGGGAGCTTCTGCTTGTGCAAATTATAGAATGTAATTCACTCTAAAACAAAGAGCAGAGCAGATTTTCGTGCTGGATTAAAATTGCACATCTTGTCCATAATTGTTCAAATTAGAGCACCTACCCAGGTAGCACTAAACCAGCTCCAATAAGTTTTAATTGTCCATTTCTCTTCGTCTCTTTACCTCAGTCAGCATTGGTGGCTGCAAGTGCTGTCTTCTGGTTTCATCTGTGGACATCTGTGTTGATAGTAATACCAAATGACTCCTTTCTAACAAATCCTGAGTCTCATATGAATTCTTGCCAGGAAGAAATCAGATCTTGGAGGAATATAAAATGATCAAGTGCTGTTGTAATTTATTATGAATGTAAAGAGTGAAAAACCCCATCATGGCACAGTATCACTCATACTTTGGTCACTCCTTTGTAAGGGTGGTCATAGGACTGCCTGTGGCTTCAGGCCCCAAATGAACTGGACCACTTATTATTGCTTCTGTCTGTTCACTCTGTAGTAGTTCTTTGTCTGTGATGGGCATTTGTGGTGTTTATTAAAGTGGAATTCCATTGAGTTTTCAAAATGTCTGTATAATTAAATTGTTAAAGCCTAAACAAAGATGTTCAGAGTGGTTTGATGTGAAATGCGCCATTCTGGAGAAAACTGACCAATAAGAACTGTTCCCTGTAACGACGGGAACCAGACGTCTGATGTGTTTAATGCCTCTAAGGGCTCACAGAATGTTTTGTGTTTTGCCATCAATATTGCATTTAAACACTCAGGTAGACACTTGTAGGTTTACTGGTGTTTTGGGATGGCAATTAAAATGGTTATATTTGTGTTGTACGTTTTCCGATCCATGTTTCCCTTCACCACTGTTTAAAAAACAAACAAACAAACAAAAAACCCTGAACAGTTATGTTTCTCTACAGTGAACCAATTCACATCAAAGCACTCTAAATTACTTTGTTTACATCTTAACGATTGAATTTACACAAGAATTTGGAACAGTACATTAGGGTCCAAAAGTCTGAGAACATCCTTTTGAATTCTTGAAAATTCTGGGAAATCTAAGAGAAATTTTGTGACCAGTAAAATGAAATTCTAGGTTCTGCTCTAGTTCTCTTTCCAAAATGAAGCGAAATGGTGACACTGACCATGTTGAGCCCTTTTTTAATCTTGTTCCTTCGATTGAAGCTTGTGTTCAGACAGGTGGGTTTGATCTGCTCAACAAAGGCTTTTACACAAATCTGTGGACTCACTGTCCTTAAAGTGAAAGGAGGACGTGTCAGATATTAAAACGTTCTGACATTTGAACTATTTCAAAGATCCTACTTTGCTTTCAGATTGTTATGCTCACAATAGAACTTTGTAATGAAAATCTTTCGATTAAATGAGAGGAATGCAAAGCATGTTCTATAGTGGTCTCAGACTTTTTGACCCCACTGTAACTGGGATTCCCCTTTAAGCCTTAAATATTCAGTGAAAACATCTGAGCTGTCAGATTTAATTTTCTCTAAAAAGGTTGTGTAGCGGCAAAGTCTTGTAATATTATCAGATTGTGTTTGTTTACTTTCTGTGACTAGAAAAAGTTAATCACATTTCAATATGATACATTATTGTCTTCAAATAACTTTGTAACTTTTGCCTGTAATGGATTTCATGTCAAAGAAGCACTATATACCTGTTACACAGTGAAAATGATCTTTTTGCTCCCCGTTTTCAGAGAGGTTTAGGCATATAGTATTCTTAGTTATATCCAATTATGGGGGATGGAGGTGAAATGAAGGATTTTTTTTTCTATGCAGATGCTAAAAATATTAAATTTTTTCTTAAGCATAACTCAACTCGCCCTTAGATGGCCACTTTTTTTTTGAGCAAACAGAATATTGTGCTCCTTGGACATTTTGTACTCCTCAAATACAGCTGAGGTGGTCACCTCTCTGTATAGATGGTATAAAATCTTTCTTCCCCCTTTCTGTTTATTTTTTTTCCTTTTCTTTTTTCTATTTTATTGCGCTGTCATCGCCCCCTTTTTAGATGTCTCGAATAATCCAGGTATATGATGAAGAGAAACAGAGTAATGTGCAGGTAAGCTGTTCGTAACACACACCCGTGAAGGGATGGGTCTGCTGCGTTTGGCGTCTGAGCCACATGTAGTTTTAACCCCCTTGCTCTAATTCTCTCCTCTCCATCATCTCTCACTCTTCGATCTCTCCGTCCCTGTACCCCCACCCCGCACCCCTCCAACCCCACCCCTTCTTTTCCTTCTCCTCCCTTTCTTCTCCCTCGTGCAGGCGGACTCGGAGGTAGCCGAGGCAGGCAAGGCCGTGAGTTTGTACTTCGAGGAGAAGCTGGTGGAGATCTACCCTGACCAGAGCTTTCCAGTGGAAGCGGAAAAACGGACTCGGGAAGAGGAAGAGGAGGAAGCCGATGACGACTCTGATGACGACTTTGTGCAGCCGAAGCGGAAGAGGTTAAAAAACGATGAGAAAGTGTTGCACATAAAGTGAAGAGGATCCTGCAGGAAGGAGGGACTGCGAGAAGTGTGTTTGTTTTTGGTCTTCTTCACAGTCTCCCTCTCGATGTATTATGGCTGACTGACCGGTTTTCAGATCCCGTGATTATTATTTCACCCTGCTTCGTCATGAAGGGTTGCTATAAATAAGCAAGAACTTAAAATATGAACCCTGAATCTGGAACTATAAACTGATTTTTTTTATTTTTTTTTTTTGCTTTTTTTCCTTCTTGGGGGATGGTCATCTGAGGATTTTGTCTCTGGTCTCATCGGGTGGTACTGACAAGGAAGTTAAAAAAGAACTTGTATTTAAAATGCAGTTTAGTTGGACTGGTGAAGAAACAGCTGGTGGTTTCTTTTCTAAAAATGATCATTTATGACCATGTTTGTAAATCTATTGTGAACTATGCTTTATAAAAGAACTCAAACTCCCATATGCCCTCGTCTTTATGTATGATGAACAAGTATGGCTTACCTGCTCCTGTAATATGTGCATTTGTTCCGTTGCAGTTTGCGCTATCCTGTAAATAACCGATGGCTTTAAGCAGTGAAAATGGGCGAAGTCGTCCTTTTTTTTTTTTTTTTTTTTTTTTTTTCCCTCCCCCCCCCCCCCCCAAAAATAAAGCTGTCACCCCTGTATTTTCTCAAATAGTGTTAATCTCGGACTGTCCTCTCGGATGTATATAAAATGCTTGTATATATAGTTATGAAGTATGTACAAGTTTTGCTACGAAACCAAACAAGATTAAAGCTCTTTGGTGGGGTGCCAGTATCAGTTATCTATGTGTATGTATTGACAGGGTGAGACGTGTGCATGTCATGGAGCTGTTCTCTCAGTGGTATTCAAATCTGTTATTACTGTCATTTTTGTGGCTAAAAAGCTACTACGCGATTGTTCTTCCAGTGACCTCCAGTCTTGGCCAGAGGTGGGTACTGCTTCTGTTACTTGTTGTCAAGTGCAGTTTTGGATTTTTAAATTTGAGCATTTAAACTATTTTAAGTAATACTTTTATGTCTAGTATAATGCAACGCTGTGCAAAAGTCAGAGACCACCCTTTTATTACTTTATGGCTGTTTTGACTGGAAATTGCGTATTTTAAAAAAATTGTCCAGAAGAGAAAAAGCAGAAAACTTTTAAGAAAATTAGAAAGACACCTCCATATATACATACATATTGCTGTATTTAGTGTTTCCACTCTTGTCATTCCAGCTTTTTTTTTGTTTTGATGTTCAAAGAAATTTGCGGGAATATTTCTTTGTACCTCCAAAGTTCAGTCTTAGAAGTTGGTTGCATTTTTCTACCCATGCTTCAAATCGTCTCAAGCACATACACTGATCAGAATACTTTATTGATCCCAGAGAGACACTGCAGTTATTACAGTTGTAACCATTTATGTAAAGAATAAACACTTCAGTAATTTAAAAAAAGACAAATTTGCAGAATGTACATGTTTAAATTCTTATGAAATCTGCACTCTGGGTGGTCAATTTGTTCTGAGGACAGCAGTTTCTTTGTTAGATTTGCAAATGTTTCTTTTCTCAATAAAGGCCTCTTGACAGCTACACATCCTTTCAGACCCATAGCGCTGAGTTGTCTTAATAGTGGAGGGATGGACAGAAACACCTGTGGCTTTTTTTCAGATTTGAAGCAGCTTGGTTTTCTCTCAAAGATGAAAGGTCAAAGGGCTCTTTAGCTGATGGGGACCGTTTTAGTGGCCTACCGGGTCTTGTGTGGTTGTTAGGAGTCCGTTGTTCCTCTGAATCTCTTCTTTTTAAAAACTCCTGTTTTATTGTCCTTTGATTTTCCCCTTTCTTACCCAAGTAGATCATCTTCTATCTAATCACCTCAGAAACATCTTAACATGAATAACTTACATGATGTACATAATGGCTGTTTTCGCTGGATATTAAATGAAGGGTGGCCTCTAACAGCTGCACAGAACTGTTTATTTGTGAAGAATGGGATCAGTAATTCACTCAGTTCCAGTTTAGTCCTTCACATTTAGTTACTAATGCCTTTTCTGTGTTTATCCTCATTGTCAGTGTTTTGCTGTGACTGATGCATCTTGTAATTAAGTTGTGGTGTTTTAGGTCAGACTGAAAGGAGCGCAAAAAGAGAATAATAAACTTATAAACTTAAATTTCTGTGCTAATAGGTGGGTTCGCTCACATTTGCGTGGTTTTATGTACCAAAAAAGTGCCATAATTCAGTTTTTAACTAGCCGTTTTACAGCCTCTGTATAGTATAGATGACCGTATAAATGAATGTAGTGAGCTCTGTTCTGATTGGCTGACTTGTGTTACGTCATGTGAACAATGTTTATAACTTCAGTGTGTGGGCGGAGCTAAACTGCTCTGAATTTATTTATTTTATTTTTTTTGTGGCGTCAAAAAAAAAAAATCTGAACAGGTTGTTTTACCTTATTTTGCACAAATAATCCAGGGAGTAAAATTTGCGTTTTAATTTTTTAGTACATTTTAAAACCCGAGTGGTGTTTAGACTTTTCAAATCAGTCAAGCTCATTTAGGTTAGCTACTTTGCTGAGTCTAGACTAGCTCGTTTGCTGACCCCATGCCTTCTCGTCCTCATTTCCTGTGGTTTAGAGCTTTCCTTCTCTTTACTGTGTCCATTGTGCTGAACAGACAGATCTGTAGGTCAGGTGAGAGCAGATCAGCTGATGTCTGTGTCAGCGGCTGAAGGAGACTTAAACTTGCCCAAGTTGTGCCCTGGGGAGCCTGTGGCTAAACCTCTAGCGTTTTAACGTGTATTGTCGCAGCTTTGGGGGCTAGCACGGCGGGGGGCCAGGCTCGCTGTCTCTTAGGTAAGTCACCGGTAAGACTTTTATATTAAAAAATAAATCAAAAATAAAAGCCCAGACGAAGCGGAAGTCGGGTCAGGCTTGTTGACTCATTGGTTATTTTTTATATTAAATTATATTTAAAAAAATTATTTTTTAATTAAAAAGTAATGAATAAAAAAATCTCAGACGAAACGGAGGTCAGCGTCTTCTTCCACCTTAACCTAAGTGGGTCAACAGTAGGCGCCAGAATGGCAGAACGGTAACCTAGGTTACTGCTGCACCATTTAAGGTGGAACGGAAAATGTGTATTTAATCTTGTGTTGATTGAATCTTGAATCTTGTTGTGAAGCTGTTGTGCTTCGTAACCTGGCTTCACAGAAGCGTGGATGTAGCACTGAGGCCACACGGGGCGGGCGGGATTTCTGTGAAGAGGTTTAATGCCCAGTGCTAGCTACTCTCTTTTCAGGAAAGGTAGCGCGAAGTATTGATATGTGATAAAGAAGTGTGAAAAGATGGGCAGGCCAGGGTGGCGTATTCACTGAAAGTGGCCAACATCTGTGCTTTAAACTGAGATAATGTCATGAATAATGTGGCGAAACAGTGAATTATGTTTTCTGCTTTCCAGTTAAAGTGAAACTGAAGAGCTCTGTCGTTGGGGCGCTTGCTGAGCTGGCTAGTTTTACTATCAAGTGTTCAGCTGTAGTCCTTACTTTCCACAAAGAATGTGTTTAAACCTGATATTTAAAAGGAATAAAGGTTGTGTGTGTTTTCGCAATATAAACGCTCTTCGCCGCTGTTTCAACAGGCCGGTTGGTGCTTCCTTCGAGCTGATGACGTGTCCCTGACGCCAGCACCAACTGTCCAATCAGAGCTCGCGCAGAGTGCCGTTGCGGCTGCCTTGTTTTGAGCGACTGTTTTTCCTGTGCTGCTGGAAGCGGGACGTCAAGGCTGCGAGGTAAGCGGTTTCTGCTTCTGCTTAAAATGTGCGGTTTTATGTAATTCCAGCAGTATGGGTTTTGATTTAGAGGCGTTCTGGACCCCGCACGTTTGAACGTCAGGGTAAAATCCTTTTAAACTGTGAGTCTTTGGCCTCCCGCGCCTTGGTTTAGCAGCAGCATCGCCGTTTGTCCCACTTAATCAAGCTGATGTAACCTAACTAGGTTAGTTAGTTAATTAGTTAGTTAGTTAGTTAGTTAGTTAGTTAGTTAGTACTTCTGCTTGTTAGACTGTCGGCTGAATTGTGTGATTTATTAAAGGGAGATTTTTGAGATGTTAGCAGAGCCATTCAGTGTGGTTTGATGTAAAGTGGTACATTATAGAGGAACTGGCTTTACAGTGCTGCTAATAGGAACCAGGGGTCACCATGTCTACAGCACAAATATAACCTAGCCGTTTTATTTACTGTCCAAAAGTCATCCTACACGTCCTCTGAATTTTTAAATGTAGTGTTGAAGATGGTAACATAATGGAAAACCTGAAAAATAGTTTTCTTTGGGGTCTGTTTTGACTTGGCACACTGCGCGTGTAGAATAAATGGATTAAAATATGTTTTAAGCCATAATTTTATCACAAAACTATTGTAAAACCTGTGTCACCTGCATCAGGGAGCGTATATCTCACAACTTAATGTAATAATAACTCTGTGAGAGAGCTTTTAGTGGTGGACGTCTGGTTCCTATCACCACTACTGTGAATAGTTCTGACGTCACGTTTCTGTAGGGCAGAGCATTTCACAGCAAACCATTCTGACTGACTTTATTCACCACTCAACCATTTATGTAGAATTTTTGAAAAAGTCCATGTCTTTTTTGTATATTATTGAGTCTAAACCAGCTCAAATGCTTGTCACTTTTCCAGTTATGTCGGATGGGGCTTTTTCTTCTGGTGGTGGATTTCTGTCTGATGGAGATGGAAACTTCAGCACCCTCTGCCCCAATGGCACGGCGTGGGTTTGGTATGGGCTCCAGGAGTGTGCCCAGGATGCCAGGGACATGGCCAGTGTTATCCTGGGTCTGCTGTCTATAGTCTGCTTCATGGTATCCAGTTTCCCGTAAGTACCAGCACCTTAAAACAATCATTCAAAAATGTAATCTATTTAAAAATTATCTATAATTTTTCCATAAGCCATTCTTTTAGTCATAGTCCATTTTTTCCCCCCTCAGTTTTCAGAGTTGTTTTTAATTTTTAAATTTGCTTGATATATGTGCTTCTAAAGTAAGATTCAATGCAAAATACCACCCAGTAAGTAGGCCTTTATCTGCAGTGTTGCTATCATAAACATCAACTTTGCGTTGTTTTTCCATCAGTGCCTTTGAACAGATTTTGATGTGTTTTTGTTAAACAAAGGTGTCTAAAGTAAGATACTGTTGACATCTTCCACCGGCATCTATGGGAAGCCTGTGGAAGGTGTCAACCCTGGTGTGAGTGTGAGCAGCTACACACAACAGTAAATGCTGTGAGTAGAAAGGCATTTCTGTTTATCACCTCTTTTTTGTCCCTCGCAGTTAGAGAAACAGAAAGAATGCTATTCTGTAAAGCTATACAGAAAGAATACTAGAGATAGGGCAGTAATTTTATGCCAAAAAAATATTATAAAGTTCCACTTGACGCTTGTGATGTTTTCTGTTTTTATGCCTGTGTTGTATAAAACCATTTAAAGGCAACCTGTGGGTGCTTGTGGTGAATCTTACTTTAGAAGCGTGCATTTGTCACACATAAAACATGCAAAATCATTTTATAACACTAATAGAAGGAGCATTTTGAGGGAAAACTTTTGGTAAACAATGCAAACTGAGTGCTGTTTTTCTTATGAGTTAAACTGCAGAGTTTTTAGAAGGTATGTGACTGTCTTGTAAGTGCTTGAAAAGTTGTCCATTCCTTTGTTTCTAGACAATACTACAAATCCTGTAGGACAGGGAACATGGACAGTGCTTTATCCATTTGGTTTCTGTTGCTGTGGCTAGCGGGGGACTCGTGTAACCTTATTGGCTCTTTCTTGGCCGACCAGCTTCCTCTTCAAGTAAGGAACTAAATGAATGGTGAATCAAGGGGAATTTGACAGTTTTTGTTCTACATTTCTGAATAATTCAATCGCTGAACTGTAAAGAGAGCCTTTCAGAGTGGTTTGATCTGAAATGGTGCATTGTGTACACCTTCACTGACCTAGATTTCTTTACAGTGGTGGTGATAAGAACCATGAGTTGCAGTGTCAACACAAGGCACATATAACCGTTTTATTTACTATCCACAATGACCAGTGAACCTACGTGTCTTCTGAGTTTTTACATGTATTGGTGATGGTGAAATAATAAATCTGAAAAATTAAGTTATTTGTAACCATTTCGTGTTATATTCATTTAGTTTATAGAGGCATTAAATGCTTTGCACGTTTGATTCCTATCACCACCACTGTGAGCACTTTTCATTAGAATGGAGCATTTCACAACAAACCACCCTGAACGACTCTTTACATCATAGCGATTTAATTATGCAGAAGAATTGGTGTAATTTGTATTTAATGGCTTCATAAAGGGATTCATGACCTTAAACGGTGATTAATGGCTGAGTAATGATTAATGTCTTTGAATAATTAATGGCTTTGAGAGCTGAGTTTGAGAAGCAGCTCAATTGTAAGAGAATCTCAAGGAAAACGTTATTTCTAATTTGACCAGTTAAATTAGTTAAATTTCTGTTTACTGTTTTCCTTATTTGTATGTTTTCTCTTGTCTGTTTGATTTTTTGCTTATCTCTCTCATTATCTCTCTTACAGACATACACTGCAGTGTACTATGTGTTTGCTGACCTCATAATGCTGAGCATGTATTCCTACTACAAGCTGAGAAATAAAATGACAAACCGTGAATTAATAGGTATCGTTTCATTTTGCTTTTAATTTAAATTTGCAGTATTCTTTGCACTTGCTGTGCCTTTTGTTTTGAAAGTGGCAGGACAGGATGAGCTAAATCCCTCAGTAGAGATAATACTGTCTGGTACTTCTCCCTGACTCTGTGTACTGTGGTTCTTTCATCATATAACTCTCAGTGCTGTGTTAAAGCCACAGGTTGCTAATTACTGCACACAGTGAGTGATTAGATGAATGTTGGTCCTCTTTAGGGCCCCAAGTCATGCAGTTCATTACCACTCTAGGAGCTCAGGAGAGCTGAGCTGCTTTGTTTTCCTGCCTTCATCATTATTCAGCGTCAGTGTGACAATGTGTTAAACACTCTAGGAATATGCTGATTACTGAAACTCTGAGCAGCACTCCTCTACTTTGGTCTGTAGGTGGAGACAGAGCGGTGCTGAATGCTGTCGGGGTTCTTTGTCTGCTCGGAGTGTCTGCCTCCTTGATACGACTACCAGTCCAGTATGAGCAGTCGGTGGCAGTCTCTGGCTTCAGAGTGCGATCTCTGCTGGCTGTGAATGAGCAAATCGGTTCAATACAGGTACATAGTTTCCATTTTCCTTTAAAGTGATCGATCACCGTTACTGAACTCTTGGTTTGCCAAAGTCTCAAATATCTATTTAGGGTTCCTGCAGTTATCTCGTTAATTATACGGTCACAAATGCTTTGTGATCATGGTCCAGTGGTTCCCTGACCAGGCTTACCCCTGCACTGCAGAGTCCATTATTTTCCATGCTCTGAAACGCCCAACTTCAGCTTATTAATTAAGTGGTTATTATATAATTACAGGGCTTGACTTTAACAATTGTCTGCAACAAATGAAAGTGTTGGTCGGTCTGTTTGTCTTTGTCTTTCCTTTTCTGTCTATCTTTTTCTCTCTTCTGTCAGTCTCTCTCTTTTCCTTCCCTCTCTCTGTCTCTGTCTCTCTTTATCTCTAAGATCAGTTCTAATTGCTGTTTTAATACATTTATGCAAAACTGTCATTTGCAGTCACTATTGACCTTTTTATTTAAAGTAGACAAGGGATTTTGGCCTTGAAAAAACTTAATGTCCAGCCTTGTGTTATTTACTGTGTATTATTATTATTATTATTATTATTATTATTATTATCTCAGGTGGAGGAACTCAGATAACTGAAACTATGCACAAAGATTGTTAGCTGTTAAGCTAATGGTCAGTCACCATACTTGTTCATTATTTACACAATAACTTGCTGTGATGGTGTTTTCAATTCAAAACAAGATGTCCGGTGGAAACTTATGGGAGGTCACATTTGTGCTGTTTATTACCAATACACAAAACTGGATATTTATTTTAAAAGTGAACTAGAAATAACAAGGAAACATTTCAGGAGGAAACGCGTTACTGTTCCTTTAACATTCATCCAGTGTTGATCACTGTGGATTTTTATCGTCATAGAGAGAACATGCTATTATGGTAGAGAATGGTATTTTATTTGTAAAAATAGGTTTATAAACATTTCAGACACACGCCTGCTGATGGGCTATGTTTTACTGTGAATGGGCATCCTAAATTTGAAATCGTCTTCATTTCTGGTCTGGGCTTAACGTGTATCTGATGAGCTGGTCTTTATTGTTCTGTTCAGGCTTTTACCACAAAGGAGATCATTGGCTTTACGATCGGCTCAGCCTCCTCAATGCTCTATCTGTGCTCCAGGCTGCCACAGATGTACACAAATGTAAGTCACTAGTTTATAAAAAATAAATAGAAAGACTTTGGTATTCTTTGCTTTGCAGTGATGTTAATTTTTTTTATTTAATTATTCCCCCTTTTGCCTCACTATTTACATGACATTGAAGGGGGAAAATGCAGGGTTCCCAAGTGGTGCAGCTGTCTAAGCATTGGCCTTCTGTGAGTTTAATTTCCAGTGATGCCACAGCTGTTCATGGCTGAGAGAGTGTAACTGTCCTCTCTCTTGCTTTCTCTGAATGGGAAGCATGGTCATCCCTCTCCCTCAAACACTCGATGTGATGCTAGTCAAATCGGGCATATTTTAGCTGACATAACAGAATTGTTGATCATTGTTGACTACAAGCGTGTTGGGCTTTAGTGGCAGTTCACAAAGATGCAGTGGTGCTTTACTTGTCTAGGAAAAGGCATCCAGCTTGGTTGCATTGTGTGATAGGAGGAGACCTAGATAGTTGGAAGAATTGGCTAAATTGGGGAGAAAATTGGGTAGAAATGTGAAAAAAGAGGGCAGATGCTACACATGCTTAGTCTGGCCAAGTGTATTTTCTTCCCTTCTCTCCCTCACTTTGTTGTGTTTGTTGCTGTCTGCAGTTTCGTCGGAAATCAACAGAAGGTGTGTCATACTTCCTGTTTGCTCTGGTCATTCTGGGTAACATCACATACGGGCTGAGCGTTCTGCTGAAGAACCCAGACCACGGCCAGGGAGAGGGCAGCTATATTGTACACCACCTGCCCTGGCTCATCGGTAGCCTGGGGACGCTCACCCTCGACCTATTGGTATCCTTTTACTAACAAAAACAAATATTGTGCTTAATAGTAAATGGAGATCTTTGGTATCGACAGCTATGTAATCTCCGGAAGCATTTTGGCTGCTCTGAAGCAGCTAGTCCACTTTGATTTTACATTCAAAGCAGATTAGCCTGGTGTTTACAGTACATAAACAAGACTGCAGTCTAATAAAGACTGTATATGGAGTGATTGGGCAGCTGAAAGCTCTGTAGCTTTAGGGACCCTCAGGCGGTCAGCATTTTTGCTCAGTCCCAGTCCCCTCCAAAAGTACAGGCCCATACGCTGGCGCATGCCCTGCATAGAAAGACGCTATAAGAGAACTTGTAGAGAGGAGAACTACCACTCTGTAGTGTATTCTGTATCCTGAGGACACAACAGCAGAAAACATTTTAACACTGCCTTTATATTTCTCGCCAATCAAGCAGCACTCAGTAGCAGTAATGCCAGCTTCCTGCTGCCCAAAACTGTAGAAAAAATGAAACATACAGGTGATTTTTCTTTGCTTTTTTTAGTGAAATGCTTCCTTCTACTTTCTAAAATAAAAGAAAGTTCTGGGCGAGTGATTAGAAATTATTTTAACTTTTCGTTTTAGCCATTGAGCTCCATTTACTCCTATTCGTTGAAGACTCGCTCACAGGCGCTCTCTGGCATTTTGCAGTCATGTTTTTGATATAAAAAGGGAAATAGGAAGTGGCCAGGCTCCTCATAAACCGGCTCTGGCGCTATCCAACAGCCAACGCCCTAATAAGAATATCCAACAATGTTAAATGAATTATTTAATGGAACATATAAACATGGATTATGATGAATGGAAGCTAGTAGCATCTGATTAGCATGTCACTGGCATAATGCTAATTGCTTACTATATGATTTCTTTCACTGTTAGCAACATTTTTGACTGAACTATTCCTTTAACAGTTTATTGTCTCCAGTACATTTATTGAAAGTGTCTATGTCTCATTATTGCACTTGCCTCTTCGGTATCCTTCGGTAACACCAGAAATTCCTGGTTTTGAATTCAAGATGAATTCCAGGCTTACGCAATCAGGATAAAAACGGATGGTATATATCGTCACTTTCCAAAGAAAACCATGTATCTCCTTGAGCTGCCTATAATTAGTTATGTTGCTCTTGGGGTGGTTGAAGTGCTGTAGGTGAGTATTGATGTGAGTCAGCCTTGCTTTGCTGAATCCTTTGTTAAAGAGATTGAAATTACTCAGAGATGTGAGATTACTCTTCCAGCCATCGTTATTTCCCCTGACGTCCTTGTCCTCAGATATCTGTGCAGTTTATGATATACCGTAGGGCTCCGCTGGACAACTATAATAGAGCGGAAGAATCTGCTCCTCTTCTGTACAACTGAACCTACGTCCTCTTCACTGATACCAGTCGTGTTGCGGCATCAAGGCACTCAGGACGCTCTGCTGTGACATTGTTCCTCAATTCGAGCATGATTGACTGTCCAGAACGGATTCCTTTCTCCTTTTCCTTTAATTTGATGTTTTTTCCACATTTATTTATAGTCGTTTTATATTTGTGGCGTTTTTGTACCAGATATAGTCTTAGATTTTAGGCTGTTGTGTAATTATGGGGTATGTTGGCCATGTACGAAATGTTTTTTTTATAATTCAAAACCAAAGGTTCTCCTCTTAAACACAAACCCTTTTGTAGTACTTGTATTGGTTTTGTTCCATTTGTGAACGATATTAACAACGGTGCAATATGTTTTTGTCTGTAGAATGGTGCCTTTACATGGACACTAATTGTCATGTATGATGTTAAAGATCACAAAAAAATACTAAGATGGTTTACTTTATATTTTGACTTTTATGACAGTACTGTGCATTTTAAATGCATATTTATAATCACCTTTTTTTGGTAATATCTAGGGCTTTTTTCAGAATCTTTCAAGTTAGTTTATTTTTATTTTTGTTTTATTTCATGTGTTAATTTTGCTGCACAGTGAAGGCTGCACGGTTTCATTCACTAAAGTTGTTTTTCAGCCAAACATTCTGGGAGTTCTTGCTGTCTTTTAAAAAAGAAAGAAAAAAAGAAAAGGAACACTTAATGAAGACTGATGTGGTCTTTCTGCCAGAGCTCTCTAGTCGTTCAAAACAAATGTCAATTTCTCGCGTTACTTCCCACCACACAATCCAATTGGCTGAAAAGCCTTTTATTTTTTTCAAGCAATTAGACAACCATAACTAACAGTGAGGGCCGCTTCACTCCAGTGCTGGACTGTCAATTTTCAGAAATTCAGCAGTCTGATTCAAGGGATGGGAATCAGTAGCATTGGTTACACACAATTTTCTCAGTTCTCGATTCCAAAAAACATGACAAAAGCTCTTTCACACATGCACATTTATCTAGAAATTTCATGCTAATTAAAAGGGAAAGGGTTAAGTGGGAACACATGCTGGAGTCAAAATGCCTGTAAGACTGACAAGGATGATTTACCTGCACACGACCTAATACAATTCCTGTGAATCTACCCGAAAGGCATATATATGAACAGAAGCTGTTGTGTTACCAGGAAAACATTGACTTGTTGGTTAAAGGTACAGTGTGTAAGATTTAGTGGTATCTAGTAGTGAGGTCGCAGACTGCAGCCAACACCTTACTGTAACGGAACCTACGGTGTCCGTCAAGTGCTGTTAGTTGTTGGCCGAATTTTTAATATTCCACTTTTATCAGCAGTAGCTTTTGTCAGCTGTAGGATTATCTCAACAATGTCACTGCCTTTGGTGACAATTTATTTTGACTGGTCCTATTTAGGTGAAACGAACACCCAGTAGACTCTAAGTAACATCAAAAACAGGGTTAGGATTAGATTATTGGTTGAGATTAGGGGTTAGGATTAAGGCCAGGGTTAGGTTTTGCATAGTGGAAGTAACATATTAACACTACATCTTAATGTTAGTTATGTATCAAAAGAACATTGACAAGATATTCAGTGTTCAGATGCTTCACTGCTGCTACTTCACTGATATGTTGTTGATGTGTTACTGATAATCTTTTAAGAGTTTATTAATCATCTACAATGTCTACAGTGTCTACCGGGTTTCTCAAACACTAGAGGGCACTCCTGAGTGAGTCCAAAATGAATGCCAATGAGCTGCTCTTCACCCCAACCAATAAGCACTCAGTAGTAGTAATGCTAGCATTCTGCTGCACAAAACCCATTTGCTGTACAAAAAAAAACATGCAGGTTTCTTTGCTCTTTTAGTGAAATGCATAATTTTACTTTCTAAAATTAAAGGAAAGTTCTGGTAAAGTGATTAGAAACTATTATAACTTCAGTTTTAGCCGTTTGACTCCACTCACCCCTGTTCATTGAAGACTCGCTCGTGGGGACCCTCTGGCATTTTGCAGTCCTGTTTTTGATATAATGAGGGAAATAAGAAGAGACCAGGCTCCTTATAAACTGGCCCTGTTTTTCCCCTTGGCTTGAGAATCTTAGACAACATAATGGTACAGAAATAACCCAGAAGTTGTTAAGGGGCCCTCAGAGGCTGGAAAGGCCTAAGCAACTGCTTATGTTGCTCATTAGGTAGAGGCAGCACTGATTTTCGTTTATCACAGGGTACGATAGCAGAGAATTTCTAAAAAGCCAATCTTTTCTCATAGAGAAATCTGCTCAGACCCTGAGTTTGTATATGGGTGTGATGCGGCCTACAGAATGATGATACGATTTCAGAGCTCTATTCACTTGGGTGCGAATTCGTTACTGAGCCTTCCTGTCTAGTAAACTTCACCCTGGGCCCACTCCGTTTTTGACCAGTGTGGGTTTTTTTTTTTTCGCAGAAGTCTCTTCCTGCTCCCCCATAGTTCCTGTCATGGTCGCCTGCCTGTCTGTTGTTCCTGGAAAACACGCTTGTGTTGTTTTTCCTCATTAGCAGCGTCCCTGTCATTAGTGTCCCGTGAGTTAGGAGAGTTGGGTGGAATTTGTGACCCTGAGAATGTCCCCCTTGCTCTTTAGCTAGAGCCCACCCAAGGAGGAAGAAGGTCAGGACAGTACTATTATCAGAGTGCGTGTGTGTGGGACTGAATTCTGCAGTGGCAGTGAGCGAGTGGGGGAGTGTGTCACGGTGATTGTGAAACCCAGGATGGAGCGAGCGAGGCCGCAGGAAGAGTGGAGAGATAGTGACCGCTCATCCATCAGAGGCCTAACGGGCGCTGTTTATAAATACTGTTCTGCTGGGAATGTCCTAATGAGTCCCGCTCATTCACACGCTGCAGCCTTCTCTTTCACTTTCTCAAGCAAAATGAAGGCACGTATCTAATTTGCACTCATCCTCATAGGATGGGAAGCAAAATTGAATCCATCTTTTGAAATAAAAGTTCTAAATGCTTCTTGGCTTGGATGTAACACTTGGGGGGAGGGGGGTGAATTTGTATAGAACCTTCAGATTATTTGGAGGTTCTTTAGTCAAAAGGGGAACCTATAGGAACACTATTTTTAATTTTTCTATGTTGGTATTTAAGGGATCTTATCTATAACATTAAAATGGCAAATATTTAATACACATTTGAACTCAGTCATTTTAGCTCTAGAGATCTTAGTAATATGTTTTTTTCTGCATCACTTTATTTGAAGCTTGAAGTCAATTTGTCCTATAAAATGAATTTCAAGTTACAGTTGAACAACCTTTGAGCCACCCTGGTTAAAAGAGAAAAAAAGTTTATACCTCTTATACACATCTTATATATATACGTATATGACATTTTCTACTACACTTTTTATTTAATGCACAATTTATGTGCATTTATGAGTTTAACATATTGTAAAAAATAAAACTTAAAAAATATTTTTTAAACTTCTATTTTCCCCCTGTATGTTAAATTTAGCAAATAGACAGTAATTGTGAATTAAAGTGTGCAGAAGTGTGTTCTCTGTAAAGCATGTGTTAACTTATTTAGGAAAAGAAAAAAAAATGTAGTTTGAACAGGGATGCCCAAATTTTGCATATGACTGTATTTTCAAATGTAGTCAGATGCCCCTTCTAATTAGCCCTTTTACCCACTTTAAACTTCTGACACAGGCACTCAGCTTGTATAATATCCATAGAAAAATATTGTCAATAGAATGAGATGTGCTTAAGGTCACCATGCCCAATGCCAAGCATCAGCTAAAGGGGCATAAAGACCCCTAGCAGTAGGCCATGGAGCAGTAGAAGTGCATTTTCTGAAGTTATGGAGCTCTATCCAGTACACTTATCTGAAAGGAGGAGAGCACTAATCATCAGCTAACAGAAGCTTGCGCTGGCTAGCACAGTGACGGGCGGGAGAGTCAAGGCCATCCTAATATCACTGGGATTGAACTCACAATCTCCTGATAACAGGGCCAACGCTTATACTGTTCTGCCAATCAGGGGCCCAATACCTTTGATTTCTGAAGAAACTTTGCTTGAGCAGGTCACTAAATTGGGGGCTGGAGGTTAGGGATCTGGCCCTGTGACCGGAAGGTTACCGGTTCGATCCCCAGCACCGACGATCCGTGACTGAGGTGTCCTTGAGCAAGACACCTAACCCCCAATTGCTCCCCGGGTGCCGGGGACAGGGCTGCCCACCGCCCCGGGCAAGTGTGCTCACTGCCCCCTAGAGTGTGTGTATTCACTAGTGTGTATGTGGTGTTTCACTTCATGGATGGGTTAAATGTGGAGGTGGAATTTCCCCGTTTGTTGGATTAAATAAGTATCACTTATTTACTTATTACTTAAAAACATTTGGACATATAGTATGAAACATTTCACATTAGTATCAAAGCTCACTTTCTCAAAATCTTCCTTGTGATGCATTTTCAGTTGGAAGTAGGCTAAAATGTATGCTTGTCTTCCAATAATCAACCCACTTAGGACCAGATTAACTAAAATTTTTACAAACGTATTCAAATCTCTGTTGCGGCTCACTAAATAAAACAGCTCTTCAGGTTTCTGAACGCGCTCAGCTAGGAACTGAAATGCAGCTCATCCCAACCAGCTGAAAATGAGCAAGGGCTTCAAAACAAAAAGTCAATAATAACTTATTTTCTCACATTTCTGACATATTATATTGAAACAATGCCTTATTTTCTTAAAATAATGACTTATGTTGTAATATTCACAGTTTCTTGATAAGAATTTTTTTTTTCCAAATTGTTTTTTCACTTGTTCTGATTTACAAAGTCAAAATCTTGAGAAAAAGTCATAATTGCCAAATTTTAATCCTAAATATTTGGGAGAAATGGTATTTAATACAAAAAGCATGTGAGCCATGTGCTGGTGTTACTGTCAATTGCAAAGTTGTGCTTGTGTTCATTTACAGGGGACTTCTTAGTAGATTACCCGCTAAACTGGCCGCCCCCACTAGCACACAGTGTCAGTAGACTGGTGGCAGTTAGTTCATCTCTTAGTAAATCAGTACTTAAACTTTATTTTTTGGCCACTTTTCCAGACAGAGATTAAGCATAAGCTTAGACTAAAAGTTTTCCAGCAGTTAATCAAAATGTACAATTTACTGCAGCGCTTAGCCAAATCTGGCTCTGGCTCTAACATTATGTGCATAAGACCACAGATGCATGTACTGGTATGTGTTTGAGTTGACGGTTTGTATTGGGGAGAAAGCACTGTTTGTTCTGTTTGTTCTGTGTGTGTGTGTGTGTGTGTGTTTGGCGAGTGTTGGATGTCAGAGGCTGGACGTTACAAATGTAAGAGGAGTCAAATCAAGAGGAAATTGGGAGAGCGTACACAGAGAACATCTGAGCTGGTGAGTACACAAAGATCTCTCCTGCTTTCCTTCCCATAGAGACTCTTACACAGCTCTGAGTACAGGATAATGAGCACAACCAGTGCCTCAAATTATGTCTTCATATTTCTTTATATATGTCATTTTTATGGGAAATTGAAGTTAACATGATACATTCATTAGTATACATAGAGTATATTCCTATTATCGAGGTCATGAGGTTGTAGGTCTTGCTCGAGTTTAAAAAACATACTTTTGAAGCATGTTATCAGATCATATGACCAGCCATGTTTGCTGCATTGGACAAAATGGGTCTATCTATGTACTTTCAGGAATTGATGACAAAGCGTTTGCCTCAGAACTGGACTATGGTCTTCATCTTAGAGAGGAATTCCGATGATTTCTGCATAGTTCAGTCGTTGAGATGTAAACAAAGTCATTCAGAATGTCGATGTGAAATGGTTCAATGTAGAGAAACGTACCGATGCAGATTTCTTTACAGTGGTGGTGATAGGAACCAGGTGTTGCAATGTCAAATACAGCCATAAGCAAATAGCCTTTTTATTTACTGTCCAGAATGACCAGCGGACCTACACGTCTTCTTTTAATATGTAATGTTGATAAACGCTGATTTATTTTACTTTACATGCTGCCATGTACTTTGCTGACAAGACGATGTGTTAAAAAAATATGTTTAAATTCAAAACCCCATCTTCAAACTTTCATTCAGTGTAACCCATTTCATTTAATAACTTTCATATGAGGGAGTTTATAAACATTTATTTTAAAAGATGCTTCACTGAAAAGTTTCTCTAGAACCAAAAGTCTCACATCAAACCACTTTGAATGACTCTGTTTACATTTTTAATGATTTCTTTATACAGAAATTTTGAAAAACTAGTGGAACTCCCCTTAATCTTACATCTAACAGTGGACCAACAGTAAGCGCTGATCATCACTGCCTTCAGCAGTGTAACATCAAAGAGCTTTAAATTTGCATATCGTTTTCATTCCTATAACTTTCTGAACAATAAAGACAGATATCTGGAGATTTTCTTCACGGATCATCAAGCCTTGTGAAAATGAAACAGACTTTTATATGTTGTCAGTTGTAACAAGAAGTAATTTGAAAAAAGTGACAGATTCAAAATCAACCGTTTTATTTCTCTTCTAAAGCTAGTAGTAATGATAATATAGCCCTAATGTTTCCTGTACGTGTAAATGTGGAGATTTCTTAAAATGTTTTGTTCAGTCTGGGTGTTCAGGCATGTATTTTTGATGGGCCATGCTGCAGGTCAAGTTTGAAGGCCTCACAGTACAGATGTTTGAGATCAAAATGAATGGAGGTCACTGGTCGAGTGAAAGGTCAAGTCAGGGTTAGAGAAAAGATATGGAGAGTTTATGTTTAAACGAACCAATTACTGTCAATTATCTGCTACTTCATTTTTCACTGCAGTGTCAGTGTTGAACGGTGGCAGACAGGCCTGCTTTTCCTTTACTTAGTTACATTGACTTCATAACTTATTCAGTGAATAATATCACCACTCATTACTTTTAGCCCATCACAGTAACAGGCCTGTGTTTCACCCTGAACCCACAGCCAGATATGAATGGCTAAGGCTAATCGAAAGCTATGAGACTAGCCAGTAGAAACGGTTCACAAGCAGCTGCCTCAGGGAAATATGTCTTTGGAGAAAACTGTGAACTCTAACTGTTTCTGAATGAACAATCAAGTGAGGTCCAGGTTCTCTCCTCTTCAGCTCGGGGATTTTGATCCATTATTTTCATATTAGCGCAGTTAGATGTTTCAACAGATTGTTTGCGGTAAAGTTATGGCGGTCTTAGTCAGAGCGATGCAGGGAGAACATTTTTTAATGCAAATGAAGTGGTTTACATCTCAACCACTGCATGATTCAGTGGTTGAGATGTGAACAAAGTCATTCACAGTGCTTTAAATTGAAATGGCTCAGTGTAGAGAAATGACTGACTCAGATTTCTTCACAGTGGTGTTGATAGGAACCAGCGGTCACAATGAATCTTTGCTGTTCAAAACCACCAGTGAACCTGCACATCTCCTGAGATTTTATATGTAATGTTGATATCAGTAAAATAGTGGGAAATTTGAAAAATATATCGCTACTGTCAGAACAAAACCTTGTATCTCCATTTTTGTTGTTTTTTTGAAAATACCCATAGTCTTATATATTGTGTGTAAATTTCATGATGAATGGTCCAAAAAAATGACATAAGATTACTGTCTGGTTCCATTGACCTACATTTAAAGTAGAGTAGGTTTTTACCTTCTCCTGTAAAGTTACAAGGTTTTGAACTGACAACAGTTTTCTTTGGGGACTACTTTGCCTTACGACACTCTACATGTATCTCGCAGCCTTGCAGGTGTTTTTAAATACAGAAACGATTACTGTCGTAAAGCAGGGCCTCTGGCATCAGGCAGTGTATTTATAACCATTTCATAAACTACCTTTCTGTGAAGGAGCGTTTAGACACGTTACACTTTTCAGATGTTTGGTTCGTATCACCACCACTATGAATAATTCTGACTTGGTCAGTTTCTCTAAAAAAGACTTTGTTCACATCCTTATGATTTAATTACACATACATTTAGAAAAACTGTGATTTCAGTTCAAATCAGCCACTGTAATGTGGTATATTTGAACAGTAACATGTTACGCTACTTTGTTGCATTAAAAAGTAATAACATTACTTTGTACTGCGTTGTTTCTCTAGAACTGGAGTTTTTTGAGATTTTTTGTTTTGTTTTTACACTTTCCTGCGTGATGATTTCCCTTCATCATTTGACTGAAGTAACAATATTTTACTTTAGTGTGTGTTTAGGCTACTTTGGCCGTCTCTGAAGGCAAGTAAAAGGTTTTGTGATGTTGTCTTGTTCAGTAGTGACTTGCCCAAAACCCATTATCTCTCCATTCAAAGCGTTTCAACCCTGGACTTTACTCTCTCCCCCCCACCACCATCCCTGCCTGCAAGGCCACTCTAATCTAAGAGTCTGCTTCCTGTTAGAATCCATAAACACGGCACTGTCCGAGCCAGACTACTGGCAGACAACGCATAAACCACCAAAAAAAAGGGAATGCAAAAGACTGGTGTATGGATTGATAGATGAATGGACGGATCAACAGACAACTAGGGTTGGATGGGTGGGATGAAGAAAAGGTTTTGGGGGTGGGGGGTTTCAAAGGCTTGATCAGCGTGGTCAAAACATTTCGGGAAGTTCCTGATGATGAATCTCCTTCCACTCTCTCCTCTAACACAACTCCTACTCCCAAAGGGCCTTGCAACATAAGACCCCCCACGACCCCCCATTCTAGGAATAAGCAAGCTATACCGCAGATACATGATGCTATTTATGTCCTCCTGAAAACGCAATGAAAGAAAAATGAATGAGCGTTTAAAGCCTTTAACCTCTTCCCTCTCGCTGGGGTTCATCAGTGCTGCTCCTTCTCACCCTGTTCGCAGCCAGGCTGTGTGAGGCGGCCAGGCCGAGGTCCTGTTTTCATTCTTTCAGATTTTCGAGGAAATGACCCGCGCTCGTTTTTTTGATGGATAACAATAGAAATAACAAAATAGTAATAACAATCCTCGCTCCCTCGGGATGCAGCAGCGCTAATAATATTTCTATCAAAACTGCCCCCCACGCAAATCAGGAGACGGCCATTAGCATCAGTGCTAACTGGTTCACAGTCCTGCTCCTGGAGGGAAAATGAACGTGGCTTAATGTAAAACACCACCACATTTTTATCACGTCTTACTGGCCATAAACACGGTCTGCTGCCAAAAGCAAAACCCCCTAATCTGAAGCAGGTGTGTCCGGCTGGCTCCTCCAGGTCACAGCTCTGTGGAGCTGCTAACACTCGGACCCAGGAAGCCCTTCGCCGATCCGCCGATCAGCCTGGCTCATCGCTTTCTGGCCCAGTCCCATTTCACCCCCTGCCCCCAACACTTCGCCCTACCCCACCGTTTTGCGGGGTCGTTGAGATGGAGGGTAGGGCGAAGTGTTGGGGCTACACGGCCCGGCAAACTGAGAGGGTTATGAGAAAGTTCCCAGAATGCCCTGCGAATCATCTGCAAGATGGCTCCACAAGCGGCCAAAGAGACACATTAATCTAAATATTTCTCTGTTTAAAAGCCGTTGTACTGTAAGAGCCATCGTAATAGCGTTTTATGGTCATTCCCTTCATAACACGCATAAAAATCACTAGTAATGCGTGGATGTCTCGGTCGCTAATTCGTAAATTTCCCGTTCCACCTTAAATGGCGCAGCAGTTACGTTCTGGTACCCGAGGTTGCTGCACCATTTAAGGTGGAACGGGAAATCGATCATGAAGCTGGCGATTAGAAAGCCTCAAGTTCAGCTTCATGTCACAGAAGAATCCTTGGTGGCGCTAAATAAATAAATAACTGTAATCTCCCTCTTTGAAGGCGGATGATGCCCTAAATGTATTTAAGCAGTGAGGAGCTGAACTTTCCCCTCTGCTGTCACTGCAGGCTGGCAGGGTCGCCTGCAGAGCAGCGGGTAGATATTAATGAAGCGATGTAGTTTTTTGATTGTGTTGTTTTTATTTGGTGACTCGTTTGATTGATTGATGCGTAAGTTGTGAATGAATCGCGAGCGCCCTGCTTTCCAGTCTCCTTCAGAGAAACGGCCAATGTCAGTGTGATATACCATTATTGTTATAGTCTGGAGACCCAGCAGGAAAACACGTCCTGATTGTTTTCCAGGCTATTTTAAATATGACTCACCTCTCCTGTCATGTGACACACACGTGAGATCACCACAGCCGGTGGCGGTGTATTGGAAATGGCCAGAAAACCTCGTCTCGTCTGTTTACGTAAAAGTTGCTGATGATTCGGTTCTTGAAGGGTCGTCCCATTTCATAGAGGGAAGATTTCACTACTACCCCTTCTAACTCAGTTTAAAGGGGTAGGGGTATAAATAAGAAATGGGATTGGGCCTTTGTTTTTTCCCCCCCAAGTAAAGCATTATGTGTTCATCCTTTCGTCATGGAGACAAACATTTAGGACCAGTAAGATATAAATGAAACTTATTTTAGTACCTTAAGCAATTTTAAGCATGTTAAACCTTTTACACTTTCCCACTCTGGAGTACGTGTGCGAACACATGCATGCCAACTCAGGAAGGGCTTCTTAAAATAATGCTTCTATGAAAATGAGCAAAATGTTTCACAAAGCCTCATTGTGGATCTTCACCGAGTAGTTTAGGACATGGTATGGCTTACACAAAGGATCCAAACTTCACTCTGTAGCTAAATGTTGTGGAGTGTCTTAGAAAAATAGATGAAAAAAATCCAAAATGAATGAAAAAAGATACAGAGAAAACAATTCAAACAACCGTGAAAGATCTGGTAGACCACCAAAACTGCCCCCATCTGATAAACAGCACTTAAAGCTTTCATCTGTGAGAGAGAGGAAAAAATCGAGCTCCACTTTTGATTAAAAAAAAATCCACAGTTTCTGTCCGTCCTTCCACTGTGAGAAGACAACTCAGCACTATGGGTCTGACATGATGTGAAGCTGTTAAGAAGCTCTTACTGAGAAAAGAAGAAACCTGAGCAACGAAACTGGACGTATTTTAGATGTGGAGTGAGGTTTTATTGCCCAAGGAGTCTAAATTTGTTCTAAGTTCTAAGACTGAACTTTGGAGGTGTGGAAAAACATCTTTTTTTAAAAAAAAACAAAAACTGAAAGAAAGTCCCCTAAAAAGAACAGATGCTGTAATAAAGGCAAAGAGTGGACTCTAAATACTGAAAATTTAATAACATATTTAGTTGTTGAGGCTTCTGTGTAATTTTCTGTTAAATGCCTTTTTTCTGTTTTTTCCCTAATGCTAAAAAAACAGAGTGCAGAGGAAGTTCTTCAATATGCAGGACAGTGGTATTCCTACATCAGAGTCAGGAAGCCCTGCTGTAGTTTGGAAGAGCTGATTATTTACTGTGTGTCTTATGGTAAAGCTCAGATCTACACAGGATGGCCTGCCCCTCTCTCTGTGTAGCGACTCCTAAAATCCTAAATCTTTTCAGTGTCAAATATTAACTGCAACACAAACAGAGCTGTGGCAAACAGAGCGAGAGCAAACATTGAGCGGAGCATCAGAGATGAGCTGCCTGTCACTCTGTCCATCCCTCGGGACGCTCACAGTGACCCACACCTACTGCGTAGGAAGGTGGGATGGGCATGAATGGAAGAAATACAGGAATTATATCAGTGTAGTGGTTAAGGTGGGCCAGGTGGCATCTTTGTTTGTGGTTGATTCTTAATATTTACTGTGGTTCCAATTCAAACTTCCACATGTACCACTGTTCATTTTGAAGATGCATTTTTCCAAAGCAGCTTACAGTACAGGGAAAGATGGTGTGTGTGGTCCCTGGAAATCATACCTTTGGTATTGTTAATGTCAAGCCACTGGAAACCTACTTCGATTCAGCCCTTGTTTTTGCTTTTGTTTTGCGTTATAGCTAGTATTACTATGTAATTTTAATTGCGGTTTGCGGTTGAACATTTTATGACACAGTAAATTGCACAATTAATTAGTTTGCAATCTGCTTCAGCTGCACTTACGGATTTTTCTAAACAGTTTTTCATGTGCGATCCCACATGATGACACTATGGCCAGAAGTCCAAGAGAGCATAACTGGCCTCGCTGTCTCTGAGAGGGTCACAGCCCTCCCTTCACCCCATCACTGTGCTAATGCTAGTATGAGGCAGGCAGTGTTCTCATCCAAGCACTTTAAACCATCTAGTGACTTTCCACAATGTTAGTAATTCAGTAAAAGAAAAAAATTAATGCCTTAAAATTTTGCACTGTCACCTCACAGCAGGGCCTGGGTTCAATTCCCCGGCCAGGCGTCCAGCCTCCTTTCTGTGTGGAGTTTGCCTGTTCACCCTGTGTCTGTGCGGGTTTCCTCCCATAGTGTTTCCTGCCTTCTTCCCAGTGACTGCTGGGTTAGGCTCCAGCACCCTCTGCAAAACAGAAGCAAAAGCGATGAAGATTGTGTGGGTGTGGGAGTGGGAGTGGGAGTGGGTGTGGGTGTGGGTGTGGGTGTGGGTGGGTGGGTGAATTTGTAATAGTAAGTTAACAGGACAATTTTTTTTTCTTAAGTTCAGTCAATGTACTATTTGGAGGTCAATAAACTTAAGAGCAGAGTTGCTTCATGTCTCAGCATATGTTGGTCTTCACTGTGCTTTTCTAGCTTGGAAGCATCATGTTATGGGCTAGACCTAGCAAGCGCATGGAACTGGCCATGAATAGTTGCGGGGTGAAGTGAGTAGAAAGAACAACATGGCAAAAGTGTAATGTACAGTGGTGGACAAAGTACACAAATCATGTACTGGAGTTAAAGTAGAGATACTCAAGGTTAAATATTACTCCAGTAAAAGTAGAAGATGCTCCCTTTAGACCTCCACTTGAGTTGAAAAGTATTTAACTTCAAATGTACTTAAGTATCGAAAGTAAAAGTACTGAAAGTTTAATTATGACTCTGATGTCCTGTTATCATCTTGGTAAACCAATCTTTGGTCTTCTGTCATTAATTAGTGATGCTGACGTCTATTAAAATGATCATAAGCACAAAACACTGAAGGTAAACAGGTTCCATCAGGTAGAACCGAGTGGCTCTGAAATCACTTTTTACACACAAGCAAAGTTTCAGTTTCAGATTTATTTACAACTTAGTTCCAAGTTTAAGTCTAATAAAAACTGGCTTTAAACTCAGGATCACAGATGAGCTCCTTTACTATGTTGATCTGTAGGCGTCTGTTCATAAACATAAACCAGCCCAAACTAATTTACTATAAAATGAAATGTGTTTGTAGAAATTCAGAAAAAAAGAAACACGTCAGTCTCGACTGCATATGTGGACATATTTCTATATTGTGCTCTATTTACACAAAGTTAGGTTAGTTCATCATTTATGTTGAATGACACAATTTTTACGCTGCTGCACTGACGTTGAACTGTGTGCTTGCACTGACCAACAGGTCAAAACAAGCTCAGAACAAAGTGTTCGGCCACCCTGATCGGTGGTCTTCCCTCACGCTTCTTTTGTCTTCTTTTGTTTATGTTCCATGTTTATACACATAAACCAAAAGGATTTCTCAAAACAGATTTCTCAAAATGTAGTGGAGTAAAAAGTTAAATATTTGACTTTGAAATGTAGTGGAGTGAAAGTAACTTCAGTAAAGTACAGATACAAGAAAAAACTACTTAGGTACTGTAACTACTACTTAAGTACAGTAACAAATTACATTTACTTCATTACTCTCCACCTCTGGTAACATATGCTTTATCTTTCTGTTAAACAAGAAAGTATATGCAACAATAACTTTCCATCAAATTTAAAAATCATGTTAAAAAAGATTGAGACTGCCAAACTTTCCAAATGCACTTTCAGCAAATTTCTCCACTTCGTTCAGTGAGCTCTGAGTGAGAAACAGTTATTCTTTCTTTTGTGATCGCCATGTTAAATGCAGCTTTTAGGGGTTGAGAGCGAGCTAAGAGAAAGTGGAGTGATGTCATGGAGGAACCTGGGGAATACAGTACTAAAAGTACTTTCTGTGAGTTCTAATTCAGATTTGGCTCCCCACAGTGCGGCTGCTTCCTGTCAAACCTCCCTCTGTTCCAGTGGTGATGCTCCTATAGCTCCTAAGGCTAAACACTCAGGTGGGTCATAAAGGGCCTCCAGCTGTTGAATCCAATTGGGACCCCCCCTTTTTTTTTAGGCCAAACCTGTGGAGTCCACCAGGGATTTGCCTCTGTTTCAAGCCCCTCTCTCTGAAAACGCTGCCAGAGCAGCTGTTGGAACACCCGGGTCTCATCTCCATCTCATTCTCACACTCCTTGTCCCATGTCTCCGTGCACAGCCCAAGAGACCCACACTCTGACCCTCCTCAGACTTCACCATGTTCTGGGTTAACCATTAAAATCGCAGCTCTCTCTAAATATAGTTCCTTCAGCTCCAAGGCTGGAAGACCTGTGGTGGTCTTGAGTCAGATGCTGAAAGAAATGGGTGGTGAAAATGTATGGAGTGTAAAGAATTTAAATCAGAATCAGAAATTTGTTTGTTGATGTTTTATGATGTTTTACACAGATGTACTGGAATTTTTTCTCCATAGTTGGATCTTACTGGTGGTAGACGTTGCTGAAATCCTTCGTGCAGATGAGAGAGTGGGCGGACCCCGAGATGGGCATGGCTGCCGGAGGCTACCTGTCCGGAGCAGATGCGTACGGCATTGCAGAGCCTCTCCAATATTTCGGTGAGACTCTTTTTATTCTTCTTGTCAAACTGCTTAACATCATACAAGTAAACCTTACATACTTCCAAACCTTTCATGCTACTGCATGTAAAACTGCTGAACTCTTCATACTGCTGAACTGTTCATAATGCTGAACCCTTCTTTCTGCTGAACTGTTCAGTGTTGCACCCTCCATACTCTTGAACTCTTCATACTGCATAGCTCTTCATTCTTATAAGCTCTTCATTCTGTTGAACTCTTCATACTGTTGAACCCCTTAGAGTGCTGAACCTTTCTTACTGCTGAGCTCTTCATAGTGCTGAACCTTTTGTTGCATTCTTTATACTACTGTACTCTCCATCCTGCTGAACCCTTCAGAGTGCTGAACACTTTATACTGCTATACACTTCTTATTGCCGAACTCTTCATACTGCTGAACTCTCCATGCTTCTGAACCCTTCATACCGTTGAACTCTTCATACAGCTGAACTCTTCATACTGCTGAACCCTTCTTACAGCTGAACTCTTCATATTGTTGAACTATTCCTACTAATGAATGCTTTATACTGCTGAATTCATCCTTTTACCAACAAAAAACTGCTGAACTCCTGATATCTCTGAACTCTCCATACTTCTGAAACCCTCATAGTGCTGAATTCTTCATAATTCTGAGCCCCTCATAGTGCTAAATTCTTCGTACTTCTGAACTTCTCATAGTGCTAAACACTTCATTCTTCTCAACACTTCATACTGCTGAACCCTTCATACTACTGAACCTTCAAATGTCTGAACCCCTCATAGTCCCGAACTCTTCTTACTTCTGAAACCCTCATAGTGCTGAATTCTTCTTACTTCTGAACCTCTCATAGTGCTAAACACTTCATACTTCTGAACACTTCATACTGCTGAACCCTTCTTGCTGTTGAGGTCTTCACACAGGTGAACTTAATACTGTTGAATTCTTCATAATGCTGGTGGTGGCTCACATGACCCTGGAGAATACCCACTGCTCCCTTTTCCATTTCTGGCTTAGTTCACACTGTGGCTGTGGCAGCTGAGGGTGGAGTGCGGTGTACTGGACATTACGTGAGCAACGCTGTTCACCAACATGGCTGTTTATAGTGAGCTCTCAGTGGTTTACAAACAGATACAAGCTCTGCCGTGTCACACAACATATCTGAGCCTGAACAAGACAGAAAACATCTGGGAGAGGGGTGAAGGGGGGAGGGCCGAGAAATATAAATTAGATGCAGTATAATGTGTTGACGGCATGGAAACAGTAGGACAAAGTAAATACCTCCACGCACGTGCAAGTAAAGATTGTTTATGGAAATTCTTATTAATCCCTTAAACTGCTTGTTATTAGTCTTAAAGTGCATTATTCAGTAAGTAGTGCGATAAGCCATTTCATAACTACTGTAGACTCAAAAAATGTATTTTAAAGGGAAACTCCAGCATTTTTCAGGCTAATTTCTATATACAGCATCTGTAACCTAAAGCTGATTACCCTAGAAAATCATTCCAATACATGTCCCTGTACATAGTAAGAACAGAAAACACATTGATTTGAAAGACCAGTAGAGAGGTCTTTTATGCGTGGTAGCTTTGTTCTGCAGGTCCTAGAAACTTGTGGTTTTATTTAATTATAAATTATAAAATCAAATTGGACATTTTTCCTGTAACTCTGTTATCAGATTAACTAGGACACTGTTGACTCTCTGTATGTGAGCTATTGTGTTGAGGTGCTAGTGAGCAATGAAGGGCGTGTGGAAAGTGGAGGGCTGAGAACCCCTTGCTGTGAAAACAGTTCATACCTCTTGGCCGTGCCGAGATAAAACGGGCAGCCCAAATACAATTACATTTACAGCATTTAGCAAACACTCTTATCCAGAGCAAATTACAAATGGATTATTTTACAAAAGTAGGCGAAAGTAGTGTTAGAGGTCCTGCATGAAGACTCTTATTGGTGTAATGTAAGGTGCCCAGGCGGGGCATTGAACCACCAGTCAACAGTGCAGAAGGCAGAGGTATTACCCACTGCACTATACCAACCATTGTCCTCCATAAATCGTACACATATTTCATCTATATGTTCCATCAATATTACTGGAAAAAAACCAAAACATAATTCAACTGAGAGACACCCAAATAGAAATTACATGTAAGAAGAAGTTATTTTATTATGAATCATGAATTAGTTGAAATGCCTACCAAAGACAATGTTTTATAAGCCCTGATGGATATGGATCTAGCTACCTGCGATTTCTCAATAAGTGATACTTTTTTTTTTTCATACTTTTTTAATCCCACAAACGGGGAAGTTCCACCTCCGCATTTAACCCATCCGTGAAGTGAAACACCACATACACACTAGTGAATACACACACACACTAAGTGAGCTAAGTGAGCACACTCGCCCAGAGCAGTGGGCAGCCCTATCCACGGCGCCTGGGGAGCAACCGGGGGTTAGGTGTCTTGCTCAAGGACACCTCAGTCATGGACTGTCGGCCCTGGGGATCAAACCAGCAACCTTCTGGTCACAGGACCAGATCCCTAACCTCCAGCCCACGATTGCCCTAACATGAAGTCATTTACTATTACAGCGACAACCAAACACGTTATCACATTCTTTTTAGCACACAGACGGAGTGTAGGTGTGTGATGGAATCAGAATGATGTCTCGCTGCACAGATGTGTTTCAGAAGCTTTGCCAGTAGTAACATGTGTTCTCTCTGTGGGGTGACTTGCAAAATGTTCTGCTAATCCCAAGCCCATTCTCACAGGCCCGAAGTTTCAGTCTGCCTCCATTCCACACACTCATAAAAGATCGAAGGCCAGAAAAAAGGAAACTAATATCATAAACACAAACACAAAGCTCTTCAGCTGCATCCTGTTTCCAGAAATCATTCAGTGGTTCACAAGGTCTTGTTCTGATATTTTTTTTTATTTTGTCCCAGTGGCCTCATAAAAGTCATTAAATAATTCATGAATCACGCAAGTCAGTGAATGTGAATCACATTCCTGGGGAACACTCTGCCATCCTGTCAGCTCGGTACTAACTAGGTGGGTGAAAGTCTAACAATAGAATGTAACAATGTGATGTATTGAGCTGAAGGTGCTGATTCGACTGTGTTGATTTTGGATTCGTAGAATTGATTATAATAGATTATAATACTCAATAAAGCAGGTGTTTTTGGCCCAAAAAATAGAAAACAAAACACTGAATACACAAGTGTTCCTGGATGACCTGTTTATGGCAGGAGAGTCCAAATGGTTTGTCTTGGGGGGTCAAAGTGCAGTGTTTGTGGTAGACAAAACAACATATAGTTGTGTGTAAAAGTTAGATCAGATGGTTTGGTTGACGTGTTGTTGATTTTCTGAGTAAAACAAACTTTCTACAGAGAAAAAAACTTCAGTATAACCTTTTCAAATTTTAGTGCACAGTTTCTTTTTTGGTTGAATATATTTGAAAAAAAGTAATATAAAAAATTAAATGCCATACCTTTTGCACAAAGCACATTTTTTAGTTCTGTTATTTAATACATTTTTTGTCAGTATGTTCAATTCAGCAAATAAACGGTATTATATAAACAGTATAACAATATTATAATTAACAAAACATATCATTTGACTAGGGGTGCCCAAACCTTTGCATATGACTGTACAAATAAAGAAGGTATCAAAGGTTTCACATTATTATTATTTTTTAAATGTAAACATTTTTAAACATTACACTTTATTTTGTTGTTACAGTATTTTTAAAAATACAATTTTAAAAGGAAAGTGAGAAAGAAACAAGTTACACATTGCTGCTGTCGGAACAAAACCTCGTATCTCCTTTTTTGTTGTTTTTTAGTTGTTGGCATAATTTGACAATGCCTGCTGTCTTTTACATTGTGTGTAAATTTCATGATGAATGAGTCAAAATAAACGGTCCAAAATGACTTGTAAAAACATCTGGTTCCATTGACTTACATTAAAAGTGAAGTGTGTTTTCTTTCTTCTGTAAAGTTACCATTTTGCAGATCTGAGGTTTGGATCTGACAACAGCAATATACTATAAATAAATGTTTATTCTCTCTTTGGGTGAGGGAGTGGGCTTAGGGTAACTTTCTGCTGGGCCAAAGTAAGCTAACTCTGCGAGCCACATTTGAGCAGCTCTGATTTACAAAGTATTGGAAAGTAAAAAATGATAATACTACAAACAAGCATTCATTGTATTTTGTAGTTATAATATTAAATATTGTAGTTCCATTCCATTGTTTCAGTGTAATTAAAGAAGCAACAACTTTGAATTGTATAAAAATAATTGATGAATTTCATGATTTCATGATGCATGATCCTTCCCTGAAGCAATGCTTCCCAACCTTGGTCCTGCAGTATCCCTGGCACATTTTAGTGCTGTTCCCAACACACCTGATCCAACCAACCCTAGCTAACCCTGATTAACGAGACGAAGAGGGTATGTTTAAGCAGGAAAACACAGGGGAAGGATACTCCAGGGAACCTGTGCTCTAAATAACTGTAACTGAACTGAATCATTGTGTGCCCCCCCCCCCCTCGCTCTAACTCATGTACAGCTGATCTTCAATTATGTCCTTTGTGCAGATGTGTTGGTGGATCCGCTGGGATATCCGTATCAGGATACTGACCTGCAGGGTTTTCCCTATAGCCAGCAACACTACAACCCAGCCAATGTCCAGCTCTCTATGTACGGACCACCAGGCTCTCAGCCATGTAACCCCCCCTACCCCTACAGCCCCCAGTGCCCGGAGCCACCCTATGAAGTGGATATGGAATTCCATGGACAGGTTAGAGGCAGTCTGGGAGGGACGCCCCTCATAAAGAGGCCCCGGATGGGCCCCGGGGCACGGGTGAAGGGCCAGGACGAGCTGTGTGTGGTGTGTGGAGACCGAGCTTCGGGATATCACTACAATGCTCTCACCTGTGAGGGCTGCAAAGGTGAATGGCTGATTTGAGCTGAGGGTGGGGATGGTTGT
This sequence comes from Pygocentrus nattereri, assembly GCF_015220715.1. Lineage (NCBI taxonomy): Eukaryota > Metazoa > Chordata > Actinopteri > Characiformes > Serrasalmidae > Pygocentrus > Pygocentrus nattereri. Next base: position 10,231,147 of record NC_051238.1, on the reverse strand, counting down.
AGTATCAGAAGAGATAAGCTGCTGGTTTGCAAAACTATTCAAAAGCAATAAAACACTTGAGGACATATTTCACTGTGGATACCATGATATCAGAGAAGGCCTAATGATTTCTGTGGGGAAAAATGAACAAATTCTTTGTTTATTTTTGTTTAATATAACCATTAAACTTGTTGGCATCTGGGTAGATACAGCAAAGCAAGCTCTCTCATTGGTTAGGACTTCAGGAGCCTAACAGAATTCCTAAATCATCAGATTCACTACCAGCATAATTAGTAAGTGAAATCAACTTACTAATCAAAAAATCACTTTTGATTTTACAACGTGGGATCACTTTTGTGAGAAAAAGGTTGCTCCAGGCTTTCCGAAAGTGCTATGTACTTCACCGACTGCTTTAAATAAAACATGTAATGTCTTTCATCTGTATTTAATCTAGAATAGGCAAAAAATGTCCAAGTGAATTGCAGTTAGCTTATCACTAACATACTACTAAAATCCCATATGGGTGCTTGCAGAAGTTAGCGCTTTTCACTTGTCTTTGCCTGAGTTTTGACATTTTTGGTCCACACTAAAGGCGTAGCTCTAATAGCCATGGTTTGCCATGTTGCTGTCACAGGCAATATGACAAATCTACATATCGCTGCTGTCGGAAGAAAACCTGATAATCTCCATTTTTGTTGTTTTTCAGTTTTTGACATAATTTTAAAATGCCGGTTGCCCTTGACATTGTGTGTACATTTCTTGATGAATGGAGCAAAAGAAATGGTCTGAAATGATTTCAGAGAAAATCTCTGGTTCCATTGACTTACATTGTAAGTAAAGTAGGTTTTTTTTCCTTCTCCTGTAAAGTCAACGTTTTGGAGATATGAGGTTTTCTTCTGACAACAACGATATTATGATTGACTCATGCTTACGACAAAATTACAGCCACACTCTCATATCAAAATATTTGCATTGGAAGCACTAAGCCATAACGATGTGTTACTCTGCATGCTGAAAAACAGCACAAATCAGTGGATTCAATGCTGGTCTAAGCTGGTCTATGCTGGTCTGGTGCTAGTTTAGCTGGAAATCCAGAATAGTCATGCTGGTTGACCAGCATACCAGCATCTGAAACATAATATATATTGGTCTTGCTGGTGACCAGCTATGCTGGTCTAAGCTGTGTTTTTAGGAAGGATTTTGTCACATAACGGGTGTTCTTAGGCATGATGCAAAGCAAAGTGTCCAAAACAAGCTAATGGTGCCACACATTTTCCAGAACCGGATTTAATACTACTAAAGGCCGATTCGCCATAAACTCAGACATTTGAAGCATCTAAGACATTCCAGCGACATATTCTTTACTTTTTATAATTTCTGATTTTATAAAAAACTTTGTCTAACATGAAGTATTACTGGTGGAGTGATTTAGCTTGTTTAACCAGCTGTATTAGTGTCTCAGTTTAAAGAAATTGGGGCCTTACTTCATCTATTGTTACACTCAGTGGTCCATGTGAGCATAACAGTCCTTTACAGTAGGATGGAATTCAGTCATTGTGGTGGTCATAGGTGCGCATATGTAGAAAATTTACAGGGGCTTCAGCCAATTGGTTTCTTGTCATTTTTTCTTACCCATTTTATAAATGATTTTAGCAATAGTTTGGAAAAGAAAACCTGATCCAAGGGAGACACTTTGATCACCACATGTTTTAGGCTGACGAACATTAATTAAAGGGTAATTTTTCCATTATTTCCGAATTTCTGGATAATTTAGTTGTTCACAGTGGTGGTGAAAGGAGCGAGACATCTGAAGACGTTTTATGTCTCTAAAAGCTCCCTCACAGAAATGAAAACATTTAAATATGTTCATGGTGAGGCGGTACATGCCTAGAGCTCTACCATGTGGTACCTTTGTAAGAATCTCCACAGATACGTAGTGAAGCTAATGCTCCACTCCTGTGCTCTTTGCAGGCTTCTTCAGGCGCAGCGTGACAAAGAAGGCCGTGTATCGCTGCAAGAGCGGTGGAGGCTGCGAGATGGACATGTACATGCGCCGAAAGTGCCAGGACTGCCGGCTGCGCAAGTGCAGAGCCGTGGGCATGCTAGCCGAGTGTGAGAACGATAGCCTTCTACTCCTGAAGTGTCCCAGTTCAGAGCTCAACAGAGCACTGGAGATGTATTTTAATATATTTGAAATACATTTCAAACACTAAAATATATTTCAGAATATACTGCCATATTAACCCAAGACATTTTAACATTCATTTGTGGGTAAATATTATATATATAGCTGTTGTTGGAAGAAAACCTTGTATCTCCAAAATGGTAACTTTACAGGAGAAGGAAAAACCTACTCTACTTTAAATGTAAGTCAATGGAACCAGAAATTTTCCCAAGTAATTCTGGGTCGTTTCTTTTGGTCCATTCATGTTGAAATTGACAGACAATGTAAAGGGTAATTTTCAAATTATGTCAAAAACTGAAAAACACAAATGGGGATGCAAGGTTTTCTTCCGACAGCGGCGAAATACATGTACCATATAAAAATATATGTACGTAAATGTGTTTGTCAAACACATTTGAAAATGTTCCAGTATCTTAATTTTAAATAATGTCAAACTAATCTTTAACGTGGTGAAAGCAAGAGTTGTAGGCATTAATACTCTGTGAAAGTGCAGTTTGATGAATTGATATCTTATGATTAATTAATACAAAGCACAATACAAAAATACAGAAGTCAATACCATCCATTCAGCTCACATATGTTTAGTTATAGTCATAATTTTTGTTAAAACTATATACAAATAAATGCATTTTATTTCAAACATTGCAAAAATACATTTAGAATATGTATTTTTTCCCCATATGGGACCACAGAGTGCCTCAGCACAGCACTGTAGAGTCTGTATTAACACTTGCCATACGCCTCTAATTCAGCTCATCAACCCTTTATGAGTTGTTGCTGCTGTATTTTACCCTGATGAACATCATTGTGGCTAAACTGTCTTTAAAGCAACAGTTGGGCATCAAAAACTATTGAGTTGTTAAATGATTTCAAACCAACTTGTGGTTTCTGACAGGCCTGTCACAATTATTAGGTTACATTATAACTGTGGAAAAAAACTGGAAAAAACTGCACACAGCAAACACAATTTAATTGAGTTTTTGTCAGGTGGGTTGAGCTCCATTACTTGTTAGCTGCCTTAACCTCATAGCACCAGACCAAGCAAAAGAAGCCAACGTCCCACTATCCTGTCCAGTTTATATTCACTAGAGCAATAAATACATAACATGTTCCCACATCAGCTCTTTGGTCTCTCAGGCCTGCTGACTGAGGTGCAGTGCCAGTCAAAGAGGTTGCGGAAGGGGGCCAAGCACCGAGGAGACTCACTCTCACAGCTGACCACTGAGGACGAGGAGAACTCAGAGAGCAGAAACGTTTCCTCTACCAGCAGACTGCCTGCACCGACACGGGTACATCCTCAGTACTTAAACCAGAGCTGTTCTCTCATAGTAAAGTGTATATATGCAATTAAAGTGAAATGAATTCCATTATTTATTCTGACATTGTCTTTTGCCTCTAAATATTCACAAGCATGTTGAAATTGATTGTGAGGCTTATTATTTATAGACAGACTGCACTATGGGGGTTGTTTTATCATAATTGTGTCTGAGAAACATAATTTATAATTGTAAATTACAGTCATGAATCCAGTTAGTATTCATTTTTATGGTCTGTAAGAATGATTGGCTCATGGAAGAGGCTGTGTAATGCAAGCAGAAATGTAAATGTCTGTGTCTTTTAGGTGTCACTGGGTTTATCCAGAGAGCAGAAATGTGTTCTGAATAGAATTGTGGAAGCTTATCGTCGCTGCAGAGCTCATGATGGCACACACTGTCGGGTATGTCTCTGCATGGGTTTACTGCATGTCATTTCAAAAAGCATTCAGAGGCGGTTTTTCCACATGCTGAAATGGCAAGCTTGTTTTTCAGTTATTAATTTTAATACTTATTATTATTATTATTATTATTATTATTATTATTGGTAACGACTATGAAATTAATATGCCAGTTTTATTAGTCTTGAAAGTGAGGAAGTGAAGTGTAGGCCCACATATAGGCCCAAGTTTAGGTGGTTTATCATAGTTTTAGTCTTAAACATGCTGCATTCATCATACAGGGGTGGAAAAAGTAGAGAGAAATTATACTTAAGTAAAGAAAAATTATGGACATTTAAACATACTCAAGTAAATAAAAGTGAAAATTATGTTTTAATACATTTTATAAGATTCCTTTGTTTGGCCTTTAGCACATTAGTATACGTGTGGGCAGATATTCATATTACATTGAATTTGGTGTATATATATATATATATATATGTCTTTAAAAAATATAATTACTGAGATGTAAAAAGTCATTGACGGTGGTTCAGTGTAAAAGTTTGTTGTACAGAAACTTACAGGCTTTACACTTGCCTTCTGAGTTTGTATACAATGTTAATGATCGTAAAATATTAGTAAATCTGAAAAAAGTTTTCTTTTGGTACTGGTTTCCTTTACAATACCACCATAAATGGATTTTTTTTAAAAAGCAAGCATTTGATGCCAAAAGCTGGCAGTGAATTAATTACCATTTCTTGTAAAAAAATAAAAAAAAAAGCAAAAAGACAAAACATTCTGTGAAGTAACTTACACAGGCAATAAACTCTTCAGACGTCTGGTTCCTATCACCACCACTGTAAACAAATTTTGACTTGGATTTTATAGAACGTCATTTTTACATGAAACCACTCTGAATTATTTTGTTGAAAAATCACTTGAATTCCCTTTTAAGTAAAGCATGAATCTTCCAACACCATACTTAATATAATAGCCAAGTACAGTTCTAGAGTGCCCCTGCACAATACGGCTTGGTGTTGTCCCAGTTGATCAATCAATTTATGGATTGATTACTTTACTGCTGTGATGTCATTAAACTTGTAAAGCTCACACAAACAATTATGAAGCCTCCAGGTGTTTACTGATGGGAAACTAATGATATTAGGCTTGCAATATAAGTACATTAGCCTTGATGTAATAACCTCTGATAAACAGTTCGTCTCCTAATGTTATTGTCTCTCAGGTGCCCCAGTGGTCAAGCTTAGAAGTGGATGGAGATCGTCTAGCTGACTTGACACCTCTGCAGACAGAAAGGCTTCTGCAGTTCTCTAAAAGCATACCTGGTTCGAAAGCATTCTTTTTTCACACTCCAAAGTGCTGATGTTTTCTGGTCAGGACTGATTAGATGACCTTTGTTTGTTGTTTTTTTTGTTCAGGCTTTGACCTCTTGGACAATGCTGACCAGAGCATTCTTCTCTCCAGCTCCTCTGTGGAGGTCATGTTCCTGCTCTCCGCTCAACAGTTTGCTGAGAATCCATCCTCTTATAGTGCAGGTAGAGCTGTGCTGATGATGGTAGTCTGCACTGAGTTTCTAGATAAGATTAAGTGCAGATAGTTGTCAATAAGCTTGATGCTCTCTTTTTCATCAGCTCTGTATCCTGGAACTGTATCCTCTGTATCCACTCACAACTGGGTGAAAGCCTTACAGTCTAAGACCAACAGCAGCCATGAGGCCATACTAAACTCGGGTAACTGCCTGCAATTTTAATGCTCAAGTGTTATATGTTTTAATGCCTGGGTTCATATAAATGTAAAACTTGTTAAATTACAGGGAATTTACAGAAATACTTTTGCTCTAAAGGTCCGATAACACAGAAATCTAAATGTTTGATGTTATTATTATGATTTTACAACCCCAATCCCAATGAAGTTGGGACGTTGTGTAAAACATAAATAAAAACAGAATATGATGATTTGCAAATCCCTTTCAACCTATATTCATTTGAATACACTACAAAGACAAGATATTTAATGTTCAAAGATAAACTTTGTTTTTTGCAAATATTCACTCATTTTGAATTTGATGCCTGCAACACGTTCCAAAGTAGTTGGGACAGGGGCGTGTTTACCACTGTGTTACATCACCTTTCCTTTTAACAACACTCAATAAGGACACTAATTATTGAAGCTTTGTAGGTGGAATTCTTTCCCATTCTTGCTTGATGTACAACTTCAGTTGCTCAACAGTCCGGGGTCTCCGTTGTCGTATTTTGTGCTTCATAATGTGCCACACATTTTCAATGGGAGACAGGTCTGGACTGCAGGCAGGCCAGTCTAGTACCCGCACTCTTTTACTACGAAGCCACGCTGTTGTAACACGTGCAGAATGTGACTTGGCATTGTTTTGCTGAAATAAGCAGGACGTCCCTGAAAAAGACGTTGCTTGGATGGCAGCATATGTTGCTCCAAAACCTGTATGTACCTTTCAGCATTAATGGTGCCTTCACAGATGTGCAAGTTACCCATGCCATGGGCACTAACACACCCCCATACCATCAGAGATGCTGGCTTTTGAACTTTGCACTGATAAAAATCCGCACAGTCCTTTTCCTATTTGGCCTGGAGGACACAACGTCCATGATTTCCAAAAACAATCTGAAGTGTGGACCACAGGACACTTTCCACTTTGCATCAGTCCATCTCAGATGAGCTCGGGCCCAGAGAAGCCGGCGGCGTTTCTGGGTGGTGTTGATATATGACTTTCATTTTGCATGGCAGAGTTTTAACTTGCACTTGTAGATGGAGCGACGAACTGTGTTCACTGACAATGGTTTTCTGAGTTCCTGAGCCCAAGTGGGAATATCCGTTACAGAATGATGTCGGTTTTTAATGCAGTGCCGCCTGAGGGATCGAAGGTCACGGGCATTCAATGTTGGTTTTCTGCCTTGCCGCTTACTTGCAGAGATTTCTCCAGATTCTCTGAATCTTTTGATGATATTGTGGACTGTAGATGATGAAATCCCTAAATTCCTTGCAGTTGCACGTTGAGAAACGTTGTTCTTAAACTGTTGGACTATTTGCTCACGCAGTTGTTCACAAAGTGGTGAACCTCACCCCATCCTCGCTTGTGAACGACTGAGCCTTTCAGGGATGCTCCCTTTATACCCAATCATGACAATCACCTGTTTCCAATTAACCTGTTCACCTGTGGAATGTTCCAAATAGGTGTTTTTTGAGTATTCTTCAACTTTCCCAGTCTTTTGTTGCCCCTTTCCCAACTTCTTTGGAGCGTGTTGCAGGCATCAAATTCAAAATGAGTGAATATTTGCAAAAAACAATAAAGTTTATCCATTTGAACATTAAATTGTCTTTGTAGTGTATTCAAATGAATATAGGTTGAAAAGGATTTGCAAATCATCGTATTCTGTTTTTATTTATGTTTTATTCTACGTCCCAACTTCATTGGAATTGGGGTTGTATAATAATGGTAAAGTTTTGAAAACATACCGTAGCATTAACTCTCCAGTCCTTAGAGTCCATCAAAGAATCAGCAATAAAGAATATTTTTTTTGCCAGTGTGCATATATTTGTAGAGTGGGCTGTATACATATATTTTTAAGGACACTAGAATCTCACTTGCAAAGTGCTCATGCAGTGTAGTACCAAAGTAACCATTAAACATACAACCAAGTTTTTTGTGAGTTCGGACCCTGCCTTCAGCATGGTGGTAAACGAGGGAAGACCACCACTTCAAGGGTGAAAACTCTGACAACTTGGCCTGGAGTTCTGAGTGGCCTCTGCCTGTAGCTAGAAAGCTAGATCCCCCCACCCACACCCCCATAGCTATGATAGGATAGGATTGATATAGGTCTGAGGAACTCAGAGGAGATGGGATGGCAGTGGGGATTATGAAACTGTGTCACGGGAATGGAGGTAAAGATGTGAATTTATCTGGCATTAGACTGGAAGAACGGGAGGGATTTCAGGCATGTTTCTCCACCCAAACTTCATTATATAACTACATTTTATAACAATAGCCATTATAAATCTGGACCATGATCTCTTTTCTTCTCTTTCTCATCTGTTCCTTTAAGCAGGGTTGAGTGAGGAGCTGTTGAGGCCGGTACTGAATTTCTTCCACAGTATGACAGCCATCGCTGTGACTGATGCTGAATATGCTCTTCTAACTGCTACTGCGGTGCTCTGCTCAGGTCTGTGGCCTCCAGTTAATGCTAAAAATGGAGAATTATCCTGCTTTCAGTTGACACTTCAGCAAGGTCCTTGTGTAGTCTGTACATTTCTTAAGGCTAATCTAGGACCGCTCATGGACATGGGCGGACATGGACACTCTTCGAATTGAATTCTTGTTAGAATGATGTTGTGCTTAATATGAATTTAAAGAGCCAGTCTTGCTGTTTTTAAAGGTCCCTAAAATATCTGTAGATCATAAACTTTTAGCATAGTAATACGCAAAATATCAATCAAAAGTAGCTGTTTGGTTAAGTTGGCACACAAAGTGTCTGTCTATTCATAGCATCTTCACAGATCTTCATGGTATTAAAGTCAAGCAGTGCTATCTCCTCTCTCCTAGATAAGCTCTAATATATATATATAGACTGGCACAGTCTCAGTTCGTGCTACCAGATAGTGTGACTTTTTCCATAGTTGTTCTAGATGACATGCTCACAGACATTTGACAGTTAAAAAATATTTGATCAGTTATTTTTTAAATTTAGTCTTACAAATAAGAAATATATAATAAGAGAATAACATTTATACAAAGTCTGTATTCATTTGAACTGAAAGCTTAAACAGAACTCCCTCACTTTCTTCTTCACTAGCCCTTCTCAAACCTGCTTCTTCAGCTCTGTCTCCTTCAGTGCTTCTTGCATGTGTTTAGTAATGTTATTTCATAAATAAATGCAAAAGATTCTGAAGAACTAGATTTACAAGAACTCAAGAATCGATCAGATAATTTTTTTAGTTTGAACTGGCAAAACTCTTCTCACCTGAATGACCTTCTATGGAACTGCCACCTCATCAACCATCTACAGATTGAGGAGTTGAGGGACATTGTTAAAACTGTGTTACAATGAACGTAACACCGATGTAGATAACCTGTGTTATCTGTATGTAGTATAAATACTTGGCTCTTCAGATCGCTAACGAGTCTGATATGATTGGCTTAAAACGTACAAGGTCTAATATGACTGGCTTCCAACTTACGAGTCTGATACGAATTGTTTACAACTTATGAGTCTGATTCAACTGGCTTACAACTTATGAGTCTGATACAACTGGCTTACAATTTATGAGTCTGATACAACTGGCTTACAATTTATGAGTCTGATTCAACTGACTTACAACTTACGAGTCAGATATGATTGGCTTCCAACTTATGAGTCTGCTACAACTGGCTTACAATTTATGAGTCTGATTCAACTGGCTTACAACTTATGAGTCTGATTCAACTGGCTTACAATTTATGAGTCTGATACAACTGGCTTACAGCTTACAAGTCTGATTCAACTGACTTACAACTTACGAGTCAGATATGATTGGCTTCCAACTTATGAGTCTGCTACAACTGGCTTACAACTTATAAGTTGGATACGACTGGCTTATAATTTATGAGTCGAATACGACTGGCTTACAATTTACAAGTCTGATATGACTGTCTTACAACTTACAAGTCTGATTCTACTGGCTTACAACTTATGAGTCTGATATCATTGGCTTCTAACTTATGAGTCTGATACGACTGGCTTACAACTTATGAGTCTGATACGACTGTCTTACAACTTATGAGTCTGATATGACTGGCTTCCAACTTATGAGCCTGATACAACTGGCTTACGACTTACAAGTCTAAAATAATTGGCTTTCAACTTACGAGGTCTGGTATTGGCTGAGCTGGTGCTACACTTTTCCCCAGTTGTAAAAATGCCAGAGAATTGCCGTCTCCTGTTATGTTAGAAAATCTCTGGCAGCTCAGCTGAGGCAGTGTAGTGGCTTAGAGCAGCAGCTGAACTAATCCTTCAATTCCAATAATGATATCTGTCTTCTTCTCTTGTTCCTCTCTGCTGTGTGCGTGAGGCAGACAGGCCGGCTCTGCGTGCGGTGAGGTGTGTGGAAAGTCTGCAGGAGTTTATCCTGGATCTGCTCTCTAAGGTGTGCAGGAATGGAGAGGGCACTGCTGTCGGGCCGTGTCGCTTCGCCAGGCTGCTGGGCCGGCTCACGGAGCTCAGGACGCTCCGCCACAACCACCTCACGCTCCTACCACAGCAGCCCTGGGACATGCAGCACTGAGAGTAGCTTCAGGACAACAGAGAGAACAGAAAGAACAGAGAGGACGGGAGGACCCCAAAGCGCTGATCAGCTCCCTGTGTTCATAGACACGTTTGAGTAGGAATACTGTGCTGTATCCTAGTTATGTACTAAACACTAACTCTAACTGTTTTTTGAGCATATAGTGTGTAGTGTATACATGAGTGCTGAAGAGAAATATACTGAACAAATCCAATATACACATTTAAAACTGGTCAGTTTCATTTTGAGTGTAGTCACAGAGGATCCTTGAAGCTAGAGCTGCAATGTAATATTATTTCTGGGAACCTGGTGACATGGTTTTGAGAGGGAGAGGGGAGTCCCCCCCCCCCCCCCGGTGATTACGTCCATTTCGGTGATTTACATTTACATTTACAGCATTTAGCAGACGCCCTTTCCAGAGTGACTTACGAAAAGTGCTTTGTCTTTCTAGAGAAAGTATCTTTGCTAGTCACCAATGGGTTAGAGAGAAAGACAGTCCTGAGCTCAGATACTGCTACAAACAAAAGCCACTGCTGATACCTAGAGTTAAACACAGCACAGTACAATACATTTCAATAATAATTTTTTAATACATTACAATGAATACTTAACTCAGTGCTGACTTAAGTTCTGTGTAAAGAGATGTGTCTTCAGTCTGCGTTTCAAGACAGCAAGATACTCTGCTGCTCGGACAGCCAGTGGGAGTTTGTTCTACCACCTGGGCGCCAGTACAAAGAAAAGTCTTGATGCTTGTCTTCCACGTGTCTTGAAGGATGGCGAGTCAAGCCGAGCAGTACCTGAAGCTCGAAGGGCTCGTGATACAGTTTGAAGGCAGTTGTAACTTTTTTGTGCCTAAAACTGCTGCTGGTGTAATTAAAATATCTGATGCTGTCAAAAAGCTGACACAAGATTTTTCAGGATCAACATTTTACATGTATAACACCGTATAAAAGTTACATTACTCGATACTACAGTTACATCTCTATGTTTAGCATAGTAAGCTACTGGGTAGTCAGTGATAAGTAGTTTACCTGGTAAAATGGCCAGTGAATGTAGGTACAAGATAGGTTTAAATCTGTGCCACAGACTACAGATGCACCCTTTTCAGGATTTTACTATTATACATCATTGTGCTACTATGAGAGTTTTAACATGCCACAGACATGAATTCGAAGTCTGAAGTAGTGCGCCAAGTATGAGAGCTGAAGCTGCTATACATAATAGCAGGAATACTTCTCAGTTCTCGTCACCTCGACAAATCAACATGTTTGCACATCATCCTCTGAGCAGAAAATAATTGATCTTGTGTAGAAGATGACGACTGCCCCTCATCTGAGCTCATCCTCTGATTTAACCCACAGTAAAGCCGTGCTGCTGATTTTGTTTAGTATAAGCGTATAGTCCTGTTTTTCTGATATGGAGATATTACGGAATAAAAAATTGTCAGTGTCGCCCAATGTCTCAAATTTCGCTAACTGCATTCTCACTTATTGAAAAAGGTGTGTGACGTTCACAGCATCACATCTATGATACTAAACACTCTTCTAAGCAGTTAAGTGAGAAATTCAAGTTCGGATGAGTTTTTCATTCCAGAACATGTTGTGTATGAAAAAGAATGAAATGAGGGACTATAGTAAAATTAAAAAGAAAGCACACAATGAACACCATTAAAAATAAAATGGGTAAATAAATATATCAGTATAAAGTGAGCAGAGTGTGGATAGGAATAAGACTATGACCAAGTGGGCCCAAATTGCAGCAGTGCCCTGATGTGAAACAATTGTAGTAATAACAGCGGATAGTCACTCGAATTGTCCAGTGAGGGCAACAGCTGTACAGGAAAGATGGTAGAACTTTCAGTGCAGAAATTACATCCAGATATTCTCTCATGCTTGCTGTGTTAAGATGTTATGTTATGTCTTTTCTTGTAGCCCTGTTTTAAAAATCACTTGCACCTGTGTTGCGCCAGAAGTTTGTCTGTGCTTGAATATTTAGTCAACGGCCCTTTCCTGTTAAAGTAGGCGGTTCTTTGCCCTGTTAGGTGACAAAACGCAATGGGCTCTCTGACAATGTGCTTGCTGGTAATGTGGCTTATGAGACTTGTGTGGAGCAGCAGTGCTGCTGGAGTATTTAAACACCGCAGTGTCACTGCTGGACTGAGAATAGTCCACCAACCAAAAATATCCATTCAACAGCGTCCTGTGGGCAGCATCCTGTGACCACTGATGAAGGACTAGAGGATGACCAACACAAACTGTGCAGCAGCAGATGAGCTGTCGTCTAAATAACGTAGCACTCCTCCACATGAGTGTCTTTCCTTCTTCAAAGAAGTGTAAAGAAAAGAACAGTTCCATGACAGCTCTTTATTTTGTTTAAATTCAGTGATTTTCCATAGGTGTCACAGCTAAATATCACTTTATCACTTCTCATTTGTACAAACCAGAGTAGTATGTTTGTTTTTTGGGTCAGTCTCATCCACAAAAGGCCTGCGAGGCTGCAGGCTTTCATTTCAATCAAGCAGAAGTGTACCACGTTTAATCAGTCGGTCTTAATCTTAATCTCCAAACCTTTGATTAGTTGCATAATATTGGTTGGAGTGAAAACCTAAAGCCACTCTGGCCTTTTGTGGATTAGATTGGTGAGCCTGGTTTGATAGTATTAGTGTTTAGTACACATGGATTACAGCACTGGTCTAATATCCTCCTCTTTATGGTTAGTCACAAAACCTGATCCTAGATCAGCTCACTAAGATGTTCTGTGGCCACCACATCCTCTGTTACAATGAAATAGCAGCTTATTTTTGATAATACAATAACCTGTTTCAGTGTACTGTACTCTTGTATGTACTTTACTCATTTTACCTTAGAGAGTTGCTTATAATTCAAGCCTGAAAGTCTAATGAAAAACATATGAAGTAAATAAAAAATGATGTTTCTAAAGATGTCTGGTATGTTAGAACTAAACCTCTTCTATTTCATGACAGATTAGATTATGTATTGGTTCTCATATTGCCTACATGACACTAGAGGGCGCACACACAACAGAGCGAACAGAGGCTAAAGGACTAAAAAAGGTCAATTAAACATTGTTGGTCATTCACACTAGAACATACACTGATAAAGTAGAAAGATGTACTAAAGATTATATTGTAAATAAAAAAACAAAAATAATGAAAAGGTAGCAAACATAGCATCTTGTTTGTGTAAAACGAGTGTAAGTCAGCTCAAGGAAAGCAGTTCATGCTTCCTGATGTCATCAATATATATAAGCTACTTTAGACTGAGAACAGGAGTTGAAAGTGTTAAAACTATGACAACGATGGTGAATAAATATGCTATTCTATACTGGTATGTGAAAAAATACTAACCATTTTTGCAAAAACTCCATAGGCCCCAATTCCATTTGGATTTGAGTGCCTTCTTGTGTTTAATCATCACAAAAGAGAACGCGAACTTCTCTGGTAGATTCTCTCATAAATCACAATCCTATACACCGATCCTAACATTGGCCTAACATTATGACCACCTGCTTGTTTCTACGTTCATTGTCCATTTTATCAGCTCCACTTACTCTACAGGTGCACTTTGTAGTTCTACAGTTACAGACTGCAGTCCATCTGTTTCTCTGATACTTTGTTAGCCCCCTTTTACCCTGTTCTTCAGTGGTCAGGACCCCCGTGGACCCTCACAGAGCAGGTACTATTTGGGTGGCGGCTCATTCTTGGCACTGCAGTAACACTGACATGGTGGTAGTGTGTTAGTGTGTGTTGTGCTGGTCTGAGTGGATCAGACCACAGTAGTGCTGCTGGAGTTTTTAAACACCTCAGTGTCACTGCTGGACTGAGAATAGTCCACCAACCAAAAATATCCAGCCAACAGCGTCCTGTGGGCAGCATTCTGTGACCACCAATGAAGGACTAGAGGATGACCAACACAAACTATGCAGCAGCAGATGAGCTGTCATCTCTGACTCTACATCTACAAGGTGGACTGACAAGGTTGGAGTGGACAGTGAGTGGACCCTGTTTAAAACCTCCAGCAGCACTGCTGTGTCTGATCCACTAGTACCAGCACAACACACACTAACACACCACCACCACCACATCAGTGTTACTGCAGTGCTGAGAATGATCCACCACCCAAATAGTACCTGCTCTGTGAGGGTCCATGGGGGTCCAGACCACTGAAGAACAGGGTAAAAGGGGGCTAACAAAGTATCAGAGAAACAGATGGACTGCAGTCTGTAACTGTAGAACTACAAAGTGAACCTATATAGAAAGAGGAGCTGATAAAATGGACAATGAACGTAGAAACAAGCAGGTGGTCATAATGTTATGCCTGATCAGTGTAACTATCACTGTAGAGCCCCCTGTGTGTGCCATACAGTACTGCCATATCCCATTCATACAGGACATTCATGCATGTCCATGCGGCCAGTGAGACCACAGGCTATGTATGATGGCTGATGTGAGCCATCCTGCAAGAATTTCACAGAGGAGAAAGAAGCATCAATCATCCATTCCACTCTGTATGCTTATCGCATACCCTTCGTATTTCAGAATATTATTACTGAAGTGTTCTCCACAAGCCTTTCCTGTGCAGGCCTGTGCTTGACCATTACAACGAACAGTAATTTAAACAGAATTTCACAGCAAGGTGTTTTGGCCAGCGGGACGCTGGCATTACTGCTACTGAGTGCTGATTGAATTGAATTGAATTAAGTACCTTTAGCCAACTGTGTTTTGCACACAGAGGAATTAGACGTCTGCATTTAACCCGTCCATGCAGTGAAACACACACATACATGCACACTAGTGAACATACACCCAGAGCAGTGGGCAGCCCTATCCACAGCGCCCAGGGAGCAGTTGGGGGTTAGGTGTCTTGCATCAAGGGCACTTCGGTCACGTACTGTCAGCCAAGGGGATTGAACAGGCAACCTTCCGGTCACAGGGCTGGTTCTGGATTGATGGTGGTTCTGGGAGCCGAGCATCTCATTGGCTGTTCACAGTCATTACGAACATTATGAACATATATGAGGTGCCATTTAGAGTTTAAAAGTCCTTAAAAATAACAGAGGGGTTAAATATTTTATGCTGTTCTGTGTTCAGGATATAAATGCATTCCTTTTTCTTTATGATTTCACTCAAACGTTCCATATTAAACATTTCATTCAGGACTCACTCGGGAGCGGATTACAGAGCAGTAGTTCTTCTTTCTACAAGTCCTCTCCCAGTCAAATAGATGGGTGATGTCATTTTAAACCCTTATGATAAAAGAAGCTGAAAATTTTTTTTCTACGGAAAGTCGACCAATTGATTTCCTTCGGGATCAATTATTTATCTACCTACTTACCTATCTATTTTTCCACAAATCTGGGCTATAAACTATGAACAGATCACTCTTCAGTGATCTGCTCTGTAAAAATTATTTTTTATAAAGTAATACAAACAGCAAGATTTTTGGCTTTCAGCAGTAAATTGTATGTGTGATCATAAAACACTGTTAATTTGAGGGGAGCTTTTAAAATAATAAATAAAAATGTACATTTATTTCATGCAGTTACTGAATAATCTGCCTTACAATTTGGTTTTGTAAATTTAGATGGAAAAACCAAAATATCTCCTGGTCAAGCTTGTGATAAGATTAAAGCTCCTTAACTCTGTACATCACAGGGAATCCTGCTGGTGTTTCCTCTTTATCAGATACACACAAAAGTGACCCAAGCGTAATAACCACCCCCTTGTGAAGAACCTTCAGCCTGCTGGACTTTGTAGTTTGATTTCTGTGTGTAGAGCTTATTATTGCTCACAAAAAGCCGAATCATCAAGGAAGTAACGTATGTGGCAAGTCATGGCCTTGTACTCCCACCTCTGAGTCACGTGTAAATGAGATTTTGCTGTCAGCATCCTACATTTGATGCTAACAGCTACAGATGAGGTACTACAAGCAAGATTACCTGCTTTTTGGATAAGCAAGAGGACAACAGCATTAAGAGATTCAATAGAACATTTATTTCCCCCACATGAGAAAATACTGTTTGAGACAGGTTATTTGGCGAGTAGGTAAAATCTGCTGTTTATACAAGCTTAAAATTTCTCTCAGCTCCATACTATAAACAGGTACTAGAGCTCAAGTTTCTACAATAAATACAAGGCTCTGTGCTCCATGGTGCAAAAACAGGAACAGAAGGGATTTCTACTGTCTAACAGTTTGTGAACAATACATCCTCCCTACAGCATTTCATCTTAAAAGCTTAACGTAACTAAACCTTGAAGTCACAAAGCCCATCTCGATGTAAAACCCTATTCAATAGTTTATCTTAAATAAGATATCTGATTCAATTCTTCAACCAATATATAATTTAATTATCTCTATCTCTCTGCGGTCCATAAATAAATTACATTTCTGCGTATCAAAAATGATATATATTTAACCATAGACAACTGGCTGCCAATCATACATAAACTGTATGTATATACTTTACATACATACGAATGTAATCACACGAACTGACATCGATGACAAGCGGAATACACTTTGCAGCAAGTCAGTGAATTGATTTACTTCTTTTGTTGTTTTTTTACAAATATGTACAGAGAGATCAGATTTCTTCATACATCCAGGCGATTGAATTCACAATAAACAAGATTCAAATTAAATTACATATCATATGACCAAAAACACCCCCAAAAAAAGAAAAAAAAGAAAAACAAAACAAAATATTTGATATATACACGAGTGTCTTTACAATATACAAGAAGTGGTTTGTAAAACATTAAAAAGTAAAAAGCTATCATAAGAAAATGGCAGTGATTCATTCATACGTTTGTACATAGTAGCTGATTCACTGACTCACTCGTATTAACTGAATCATTGTCAGAAAACAGACACCCCACTACGTCTATCCGACAATGAGCCTTTGGATGTTCCGGACTCAAAACCACCAGATTTAAAGTGACACTAGTTTAAAAACCACACGCGCTCGCACTTTCATTCTTTAAAAGCATCCCCTTCACCCACCCCCAAAATCTAAAGGGGGTAAAAAAAAAAAAAGACCCCAAGCAACTATTTCATGGCTGCCAATCCTTGACACTGGAAAGAAATGAGGGTGACTCACAGATGTCTCCCTGTATCTGAGAAACTAGGGCTGCATCCCATGTGCTTCCCAGTGCAGACATGCAGAGCACTATTTGGGCATCACTGAGTGACTTTGCCCTCTAAATTGTAGCCTACGAGTCCACTAGAGGGAGTGGTTTGGGACGCAGCCACCTGTGTGAGTGGTATTTGAGTAGTAGTGATGAACACAAGTACTGAAATGTGCTGAGGCTGGGGAGGCTCTATAGGAAGTTGGAGCCGACGAAGCCGTGGTCTCCTCGTACTCGGCTGAGGTGGATCATGGCCCGGTCGTAAGCCAACTGCACGGACTTCCGGATACTGGTCTTCCGGCCTTCCATCAGACGCAGTTTGTCCACGGTGTCGTCCACGCCCAGCGGGAGCAGCTTCTCCCGAGGTAACCACTGCCTGCAGCAAGTATCAACAAGAGGATGATCACTCATGGAATTCATGGCTATTCAGGGGTCATCAAAATACTTCTTATGATACTACGGTAGAGCAGTAAGTCAATATCATGACAAGTTGTTTTTGTGAGCATATCCTGGAGTCTGATCTGTTTGTTTCCTTAAAAACACCACATAATTTGACATGTTTACGTTCTAAACTTCTATCTACAGTTATGTTTTTTTCTCATTTTTACACCTCTCCTTTCTTTCCCTGAAGAGATTTTATACAGATGGCTAATGTAACAACATAAAACCTAAGGCCTCAACATGTTTTATGCAAGCAACTACTGGTCTTTCCACATGAAACATCCTGACCCTGCTGAGGTTGCAAAAGGCTTAAAGTAGGCTTTAAGGGTCCATTAACAGTGAACGCTGTCTGTAGCGAAACGTTAGCAAGAACTCAATGTCAGCGGCCAAAACACTACATTTTGGCCAGCCTGTAGCAGAGCTTTTGAACAGCGTGCTATACCAATTGGCTCAGTGCAACAGCACCATCTGCTGGCCATTTTTTCCAGTCCTCATTCAAAGTGTATAACTTGAGCAGCAAGTACTGAATCATAAATATTTTTCATAACTTAACTGACTACAAGTTTCAAAGTGCAAATTCTTAATAGTGCATGTACAGAACTCTACATTTAAAACATATTTATCTTTTGGTATGGCTATGCTCTAATTCTACTTCTTTTCAGCTACACTTCTCTTACCAGGTGCGCTTGTTGTCGAAGAAGAGGATGAGGAAGAGTTTCTCGCCAGCCTCCTCCTGCCTCTGCTCTCCAAGCCGCAGCACATCCGTAGGGGGGACAGGGATAGGCACTCCATTATGCAGCAGACCCTCCTCTGGCATGTCTGGATCTATGATCTACCACAGAAGAAACTGATTTATAATCAGCAAAAATACCCCAAACATTATAGGTCTGTTGAAAAAGACGAATAAACCGAGATCTAGCAAATATGTTCAGCAGAAGTCCATGTATAAAGAAGAAATGATATAACATCATGAGGGTCTCTGAGCCAGCTAATCTTTCTGTCAGTGATAAGTGGGGATGGTAGGATGAGGATGTGACATGATATTATTGGTTAATAATACTTTTCATAGTGATGTAATCAAAAAATGAAGATGTTTTAAAGGCTTATAAAATCATTATCATTACAAATTCATGAAGGATTACAGGAAAACTATTCTTTTTTATGTTTTTAAGATGACATGAATCGTGCTTAATATGACCAGACACATGAACAAGTGAAAAAGGTGACATTTGATACTAACATACTAAGGGCTTGTTTCTTAGACATGGATTAAACCTAATCATGGACTAATTGGGGGTTTGCCATTAGAAATTCTGTTTATTCTAGGCCAATGTTTCTCAGCCCTGGTCCTGGAGGCCACTGCCCTGCATTTTTAACATTTTTTCCCTGTCCCCACACACCTGATCCAGCTACTCAGCTCATTAAAAACCCATTATCGAGTTAAAGTGGCTGTGCTAAAGCACTAAAATGTGCAGGGCACTGGGCCCCCAGAACCAGGGTTGGGAAACAGTGGCCTATTAGGCATAATCTAGGTCAGGGAATCTGGCCATAACACTATAAGCACTAGGATTAGTCCGTGCTCAGGGAAACTGGCACTGAATGTGCAGTATCTGTACTAACACTAATTATTTCGTATATTTTGTTGGAACACTTATCGGTTAAGTTTCATAATGATCCCAAACAATGCTGGTGTATTACTTTCTGAAACAGAACTGATCTTTCAGTGTCCTTATAGCAGTACTTGTGTAATAAAATGGAAGATCAGGAGACTGTAGAACAGACTTTTGTCTGTTTCAACTTTGTGGCCTTCCTCAAACTGCAATGGACATAAACACGGTAGACAAAGTTACTGCTGGACAGTGAAGTTAAAGTGTGACGAGGCATGCAGAGCTGTACAGTGTCGTCTCTCACCAGAGCAGGGTAGGACGGGTAGCCTCTACACTTGGCCCATACCAGATCCAGAGGCTCAAGTTCAGCATCACTCTCTATAGACAGCATATCCACTGAGAAAGAGAATACATCACACTTAAGAACACTACAAACATCTTTTTCTTTTTTCCTAATATGCATTCACTCATCAAAAGACCAATTTCATACATATTTATTATATTTTCTATCTTTCTCTGAAGTCCACTTACATCATTTATGAGGGTTAATGTCCCAAAAAGAAAAGTCATAATTCATTTTTACATGAATTTTTATGTCTTTATCCTTACAATTGTACAGGCTGTGTTTGTACTGTGCCTTTAAGACTGATTTATGTATGTACATACATACATACACACGACTTCTGGTTCTGACTGGCTGCCCTGTATTGGGTTTCATTCAAAAAGCAATTTGAAACACTCCTTATGACTTTGATGGGACTAAACTGGTAAATCTACATTTAGTGGGGCTAAACTGGCAAATATACGTAAATACTCTGGTTATTGTGACATCACAATATAAATAATTAAAAACAGGCTGTGTCCATATATTGACTATATTGAATGGAGAGTGAACAGAATGTATGGGCCCTTTAAGGTTTAATATCAGTAGTTATTTTGTCTTACCTGGACCAGTGTAGTCAGAATCTCCATTAACAGTCTCTAAAAATGGTACTTTGGACAAAGCAGGTTTTCCACGACTTTTTTTTGGTGGCAAGATGCTAAAAACATTTAAAATCTACTATTAATAGCTGTTTGCAATATATAACTAAAATCAAATGAAATATCAAGTGCTAAGTACGAGTAAGAAAGTCCCTTACATTTCCTTCTTGAGTATGGGTGAGGGACTGCTCTCAGAGTCTGAGCCACTATCTTTGTGCTTTTTGAAACCGTTTGTGAGGGCTGTGAACACAGAAAGGATGAATTCAGAGATGAGTACAGCTTAAAGACATAATAATGAATGTATAACCACAACTCCGTTTGACTTATAGCTCAAGATATTTACTAAATAACTGTGTGAAAGCCACATAGCATGATTTAGAAGCCTTTTAAGAAATAAGATGTGGTGTATTTATCTTTTTCGAGATGAAAATTATTTTTAGAGGACAAACAATAACAATTTAAATGCCAAACCATCTATAAACAATAACAAAAATAGTATTGTGGGTATTACTAACATATTATTAATAATGTTTTATTAACATATCAATCTACTATTAATTAATAGAACATTAAACCATCAATACTACTTCTACTTCTACTAATAATAAAAATGTCACTATAATAAGTAAACAAGTTACAAATTCAATTCAGTCTCTTGTTCAGTTGAGTGGCTCTAGGTTCTTATCTAAATCTAAATCTATACAGCACAAGCAGTGGCAGGGTTGCCACGCCTCCTGTTCGACAATGATGAGTGTACGTTTAACTGAATCTGTGCACTCATTTCAGTAGTATTCAACTTAGTCATTTCAAAACCTAGCAACTATAATGGAATCAGTTGTTACCCAAGTCTATAGAGCGGGGTGGGGTCTTCTCCCGTTCCCGCTCAGGGCTAGTGCTGCGGCTGCGGGCTCCCTGATGGGCTGGGGTGAGTAAGGGAGGGGGTGTTGATGGCTGAGATGTCTGAGCTGATGTCTCGATGTTTGTAGTTAGAGGCGTAGCAGAGGTGGTGACGGTGGGGGTGCTGCTGCAGCTGAGGGAAAGTGGAGGTGCTTTGCTCTCTCCTCCGTTCCCATTCTGCAGCTGATTGTCTCTTTCGCGCTGTAGCTTGGCTCCATTTTTCGCTTTTCTGAAGAGGACAGAGGTGCGGCGACCCACTCCTCCAGAGACGGGCCTGGTGGGGGACTGAGTGTCTGAAACACCATTCAGCAGCTTCCCCTCACTCGGGGATAAAACCGGGGGAGTGTCCTGCGCTCTGTTCTGAGACGCCACATCTGTCTCTGACTCTACATCCTGGCTCTCATTGTTCAGTATGAGGGCTTCAGGAGGGCAAGCCGAGGAGGTCTTTGGGTCAGCCGTCATTGGCCGGAGGGTGGGGGGATCCTGGGGAGTGTCCTCAGGAGGAGGGGATAAGGCCAGGCCCGAGGGCTCCAGGGTTGGAGGAGGTGTAGATTTACAATCATCTAAAAAAACACAAAAACAAGTTAACGTGTGGTGCCTGAATCATGAAATGATCACAGTGTAAAGGGCAGTTGGCATTTTAAAATGTGCAAAAAAAGTTTCATGTTTTACTGATGACAGCAACTTACTGCAGTAGCTTACTGCAATGTTGTTTTACTGCAATAAACAACATGTGTTCCTGCATTCTGTCCAAAAGACTATTAACGTCAACCTCAATTTACAGGATATATATACCTTTAAAAATCCTGTCAAAACAGCAGTTAGGCACAAGTTAAGTTTTCAGAAAATATTTTTGGGGACATTAGATAGAAGATTGGATTGTGAAAAACAGAAAATAACCAACTTCCAAGACTGAACTTTGGCTGTGTGGAAAATATCCCTGCAGATTTCTTTGTAAAACTAAATCCAAGTTTCCTGAAAAGAGGCTGATGTACTAAACACTAAAAAATACATATATTAGGTTGTTGAAGCTTCTGTGTAATTTTCTGTTAAACATGTATTTTCTGCTTTGTCTCCTGATGCTGAAAAATGAACACCTTAACTGAACTTAATGGCTGTTTTGACTGGAAATTAAAGATATGAAAGGTACTGTATCATATAATCTCACCTTTGTCGGAGAATGAAGACAGATTATTTTCAGTGTCCATCTCTTTGTCATCCTCATCCTCCTCTTCATCTTCATCTTCCTCCTTCACGTCTCCGTTGGAAAGGTGCGAGTTCCGGCGGTAGCGGACGTTGTTGATCTCTTTGCGTAGCAGCCTGATGCGGCGGGTTCGGGCCCCGCTGGAGCGCATGGACGTCACCACGTCCAGCTTATCCAGCAGTTCCTTTAGCTGATCCTCCGCTGACATGTGCAGCCTGTTCTCTGGGTCCAGCAACGTGTCCACTGTACAACACACACAAGTACACACATTCGCACACACAGACAGGCACACAGGTCAGTGAGTCAACAAATGAGCTAAGCCCTATGTAACTATCTATCAGAGACAAACAGATCTATTGAAAACAGAACTCAAACAAAACAAAAGTCACATACATTGAGCGCAGCTGAGTAATATGCAGGGGTGAACAATTATCTACCAGTGAATATTCTGACCAATACTGTGACTGCAATTTATATTGAGACTATTCTCTATATACGAAGGCTAAGGCCAGTTTTCTTGGCCAAGATGACCAGCATAGCCACTTTTTCTGCCTTAGTCCTTGAACCCTGAATATACTGCCAGTAAGTTGAGGTTGTACTGTCACACAGCACACAGGACTTGGGCTTTTACAATAATGAAATATTAGCTGACGATTAACTGTCAAATAAATTACTGAAATTAATCTTTGAATTGTCTTCTCATTCAATATTTGCAACAATTAAATACAAGCCTAAAGTGGCCAAATTGGCCGATTAGCCACCTTACTTGCTAGCCATGTTTACTGCGTAGCTACTCTTACCTAGTAGCTAACACTAGTTGTGCTGTCAAATCTATATTGGGGTGCACAGTCACACAAATGTCTACAGTCACCGAGAATTATATGTGGAGTTAAGCAAAGTTACATGTTTTTTATGAGAGTGAAAGTATAACACCCCCCAAAAGAACATGCTGCCAGCACATGAAGAATTAGCTCCATAGCCAACAAAAGGATAAACATTACTCAACACTGCCCAGTAAACATGTTAAGAGGACTAAGCTAGAGCTTTCATGTTTTCATAAGCCCCAGGATGTCTTAATTAATGTGTTTACTTCTGTCTTTTACTTGCATGTATTTGTTAAACTCAGCACATCTAATTCAGATTTTTTGCTGCAATCTAACAACTGTGTACGTCGCCTGCAGTCAGTTTAAATAATTGCCATCATCTCAAATTATGATTAGGTGATTATGTTTCACAGTGACAGGCTTAGCTTTGACCTCTGTTTGGTCCAACTCATCTATAGGCGATTGTAATTAGGTTAAATTTCTCTATTTAAACTTAAGATAACGCTGTTGAAAATGTAGGCTGTAATACAAAATGCAGCTCTAGCTCTTTCAAATTTCAGTTTGGACGTAAAAACGGCAAATCTTTCAGCCGCAGTAACATCTAAAATTACGTTTTTGGTGTCTAGTTTCTAACATGCAAACCTATATGTATAAGTGTATGTAATAAAGTATTAAAATGACAAGTTTTCAAATAGTGGTATATTCAAAGGCATAAAATTAGGCAATATTTTAAGGAAAGTGGAACTTAGACAGGTCTTGATTTTTCCTGATTTTTTAAATTCACACCCAGCGTGAGTGTTGCTCACAGTCACTCACCATCCTCCAGCGTGCTCCTGTAGTAGTCGTTCTTGTGCGGTGACTCTGCCAGATGCATGCCTGTATCTGGGTCCAGCCCAGTGTTCTGAGCTTGCCTGTGCGCGTGCCGCAGAATAGCGCCCCCAAGGTCCCGAAGACGCACTGCGGCCCGGTGGAATACTGTGTCTTTAGCGTTGTAGAGAAGGCAGTTGGAAATCATGAGGTTAAAATCCACCTCCAGGTCCGAGAGTGTGCGATATTTGTGTGACTCCAGCTTTGACCTCATGGTGGAGAAGTCCATTGGCTGAGAGATGAATTCCAAATAATCTGGTACCTAAGACAAAACCAGATGCCACTGGGTGACAAAGTAGCAGAGAAACAGAGAAAAGACGACAGCCATTCCTGCTGGAGTGCTGATTTAACTGTGAGTTTCAAATTATAATTAAGTGAAGATAACAATGAAAACAAATTATTAGCATCACAAAAGCTGCTCTGTTAGATTAGTTATGGTCCCCTGTGTTTAATTATTATAGTCTTTTGAAAATTTGATTCACTTAAGACAATAAAATTGAGTTATTAGTCTGTAGTTTCATTGGGATTATCAGTCAATGAATAACAATCTGAAACAAAATACATACATTTTACATTTCTTCATCATTCATTAATGAACAGAACTTATGAATAGAAGTGTATCGCAAACACGTGGACAGTGACCGTTTAATTAAATTAGTGTTCAGTCCAGCACGGTAGATTTTCAAACACATAAATATGATTGAGCATGAAATGCAGGACGTTAACTTTATATCCTACATCTACATACTAAACCTATATTGCAAGAACCATACAGGATATAGGTTTTTCGTTTTTGACATAATTTTAAAAGCCTGTTGCCCTTAACATTGTGTAAAATTCATGAAGAACAGACCAAAAAACTGCCTAAACTTGACCTGACAAATAGTCTGGTTCCATTGGCTTACATTAAAACTAAGGTAGATTTTTTCCTTCTCCTGTAAATTTATAATTTTGGAGATATGCGATATTCATTTTGGAGACAGCGATATTGTTTTTTTTTTTTCTTAATTTCAGGGGGCAGCAAGTAACTGTTTCTTATTGTCTCTTGAATTTGTTTTCTGGCGTGCAGAATGATGCTTGTGCACATGCCTCCTTATCAAAGCTCTAGCGTTGATTACAGATGTACCACTAGATGCACCACTACAGATTACATGATTTCTCCTCCAATACTGATTATAGCTACCTTGTGTACTTGATCCAATATGTTTTTCTTCAAAAACTACTCATCTTTAAAATGAGCTGTTTTTAATATACTACACTAACATCCGTAAGTCATGCTCACACTACTTCAACTCCCATAGGAAGAAATACACAGCAAACAACAGCACATCACAGTGTGAGCGACTGCTATTTCAGGCTTAACTTACAAAAAAGCTGGAACAAATACACTGTTTTCCCTCCTGAGGAAACTTTAAAGAAATGTTGATGAAAAAGAAAAAATGTTAAACAGGTCAAAAAGAATATCAAGAACACTTGACATATGTGTGTCAAAGGCTGGCATACAGAGCACCAGCGACCACAGAGGGCTTACCACAAGATGCAAACCACTGATAAGCTTCAAGAGCAGCAAGGTGAGATGACAACTTCCTTAAAGGTAAATTAAAAACGGTATAGTTCTGATACAAAGTCTTACAGAAAGACTAACTTGTCAACCTGTACCAGAGAGATGGAATTAAGAAACAAAATGAGCTGCTCCTGAGAAAAAAACACACTTCATCTGTGAAACAGTGACATGGGCAAGTGTGGCCGGAACTGACTCACTCATAGGGGTGGGCAACATGAAGATATTTACCATTATCATGATAAACGACATCACAAAATGCTTTTATGACGGCTTCCATTTAAAAGTATTGAACATGAATAAATGGAGAGCTATGTTTAAAAAGGCTTTGACTCCCATCTGGCTCAACCAAAGTAGAGTAAATTAAAGCACTTCAACCTGATCATGACCTTCACTTCAAATCAATTCAAATGCTGTAGTGCACAGCCAAAATTTCTGAGCGATATTGGCAAAAAATATCTTGATTATAACTTTCAGTCATATTATTATACACCAGAGAGCCTGTAACACTGTATCAGGATTGCCGTTTTTCAAAACAAGTTCATAGATATGTTTTGAGACTACACGATCCTGACTTGATCGGTTTTGTCCTCTAGCTCTTCACCAGTGAGACCTGAACCGTTAGCAGGACAGTTTTGGCTACTTCTGAATCTGAAATAATACATGAAATGACCTGTTCTTTAGGACTCATCTCATCATTTAATTAGGGATGTCCTGATTTATTCTCCACTCAGTTTTTAACATGTGCATAATGTGACATTCTGGAAGTTTTTATTAAGATTTTCGCTTCCTGTTTAATATGACCCAGTTTTATTGATCTCCTTGATCATGTGGCTGCCAGATATTTTTACTATGTGCATGGTTGTACAATTAGAAATGACATACTTTTTGTTTTTCTACAGAACATTTCTATAATAGTTGAGTTTTTAAGCTGTTCAGACTCACAAGAGAAAATTATGGCAGGAATGTAATTTATTTTTATTTTTTTACCTGCTCATGACAAATGGCACAAAACAGATCAGAACAGCTGCACGTTCACATTTTGTGTTAGGCAGCTATTTCAAACACGGGTACTGAAGATAATACAACTTTCATTTTCCACCAGGAGGTTTCAGACTGAAGACATTTAGATAACTTGGATAACTGCTATCTTTTGAAAACAAACCGTACTGCTGCAGGTTGTGGATGATGTCTTTTTATGGCTCACAACAAAAACAAATCAAAGCACTGGAGCTACACCAGGCTGATACCTGATCCATTAAAAGACGCCTGGACGTCCCTAAATTTATACCTCTAATACCTAGAAAATAAGACGTTTTTAGACATTTCACGGCCTTAAACTCTAATTTAAGACATTTTAAAAATCTGCGAGAACCTGTGTTTGGAGACAAGGACGCTGCTTGCACATTTGGTCTGTACCTCTTTGAGATCGACAGGCTGTGCAAAGATCTGTGCCGCATCTTTCTCCTGCAGCTGTTCCAGGGTGGAACGCTGCAGCATCAGAGCAGGAGTCAGCTGCAGCTCCATCACTGCCTGATGAATCTTCACCTACAGGGCACAGAGCACAAGGTCAGAGAGTCTAGTTTTGCTGTCTCTGAATTCAAGGCTGTTAAGAGTGTTTGTTTAAAGCACAGCAAGGGACAGTAAGCACATTATGTACATTTTTCACTAAACTCAAGAGACTCCCAGAAGTACTGTACTGTTAAGATACTCTCAGCTGAACTCCAGACATGTTCTGCCTAGCTAGATGACAGAGCACATGCCCTCTAATTCATCTGAAAATGAATCTGTCTGCTTCATTCTGAAACCGGCGGGTGCAGCAGTTTAAGAGATTGGTCAAACTGATACATGCTCTTCCATTTCACTCTTATCTTTTTTTTTGATGATATGCTTAAAACAATAATATAACTGACAATAACGTTAGGTCCTTATGAGTTGGTGACACTTAAAAACAATGATTATAAGGTGACAAGAATCAACAGCTACTGAGTCAGTTTATACCAAACTCCACCCAGTGAAAGGACTGTTGGTTGTACTCTAGTAAAGAGGGAAGGGCAGCACTATTCTTTCAATTGTGTACAAGTACAACAATGTTGCATGACCAGGCGTTTAAAACGGCTTCATGCCTCATATACATAGGAAAAGGTGTGGCCAGGTGACTGTCTGCAAATTCTGCCATGCAGAGAGACACTAGAATTATAGTAAGGAGGAAAAGATGCCCAAAAATGTATCAGTATCTCCAGTGACACTTGAGCAAATTTAGATTAGGGTCAAAAGCTACAAGCAGCATTTGATTCAGCTCCAAAGACAAACCTGTTTTCAGCATCTTTACCTGCTCTCTCTTTAGTTTCTCTCTCTTGCGGATGAGCTCAACCAGTAGCCGTGCTCGTTCTAGGTCGTGCCTCAACTTCTGCCAATATTTAAGCTCTTGTCTCACAGCGCTCACCTTTTCATCTGGTTCAGCCTGCACGCGCACACACACACACACACACACACACACACACACACACACACACACACACACACACACACACACAAAAGAAACCCAATTCAAAGACACACAAGACATCAAACCTGTATGATAGGAACATGATGTATGAAGTTCCTGGCAAGGTGAGTAAAGGTTACCAAACACAAATATTCTTATGTTAACTATTTGATTTAGAACAATCTCCACAGAGATTAGAACAATGATTTAGAAAAATCTCCCAAACTAACCAGTGCAAAAAGGGAGAACAATCAATCATGGAGGTACAGAGTGCTTGCAACAAAGACTGAGACACAAATGTCCAAAAACAAACCTGATCTGCACTCCTCTGGGCCTGCAGATGTGAGTGTAACCGGCGAATGAGAGGCACTCCATTGCGAGACTGACGCTTCAGTAACCAATAATTGTGCAACCTCTGCATAAAATAATTCTTTTTTTGAATTATAATTCCTTTAAAAACTTTGTTCAATCTGTGGGGAAAAAAAACAATAACAGACATTAGAGACAAAAATACATAAATAATACTGTTGACCAGAAGATTTTAATCCAGTGTCTTGAATGCTGGGTCCGCCTCTCCACTTTAAATCAGATTTCAGTAATAGGCAGTTCATGGTTTCACTTGGAAACCATTCATCAAAAAGATTTGTTGTGGAGCCCCTCAAGGTTCAGTCTTAGGACCTTTGCTTTTCTCTTTGTACATGCTACCTCTAGGTGATGTTATTAGGAAGCATAGTATAAATTTTCATAGCTATGCTGATGACACCCAGCTATACATTTCTATTCCTTCTGAAGATCAAGACAATGTAGACAGACTAACCAGCTGTGAGTCAGATATTTCTCAGTGGATGTCGCAAAAATGTTCTACAATTAAATCAATGAAAAACTGAAAAATAGTGATCAATGGTACAGAAACTCAGAGAAAAATTATTTATGAGAAACTTTAGCCTCTTAGTTCTTTAGCCTCATATATCAAATCTGAAGAAACCTGGGTGTGATCTTAGACTCTGAGCTCTGTTTTACCCCACATGTTTTACCACACAGTCACCAAAGTAGCTTTTTACCATTTGAGAAACGTTGCTAAAGTTCTCAGATCTCAGAGCGACGCAGAGAAACATGTTCATGCATTTGCCACAACCAGAGTTACAACCACTGTAAGGATCTTCTTATTGGTCTTCCTAAGAAAACTATACATCCCTTAAAACTCGTACAAAATGCAGCAGCATCCTAACAACAACAACAAAAAAAAGAGAGATCACATCACTTCTGTTTTGAAAGAACTTCACTGGCTGCCTGTATCAATTAAGGATAGATTTCAAGGTTCTGCTACGAGTCTTCAAAGCTCAAAACAACCTAGCACCTGCTTATATCACAGAGTGTCTGTCTGTTTATGTTCCGGCATGTAATCCAAGATCTGCAGATAGTGGCCTTCTAAAACTACCCTCTGTAAAATACAGAAAACATGGAGAGGCCTCTTTCAGTTATTATGCTTCTAAACTGTGGAACTCAATTCCACCTTTTATTAGACAGTCAAGCTCACTTTTAAGAAGCACCTAAAAACATCTCTCTTTAAATTAGCATTTTACTAAAACTGAATGTCACGTGGTTGTTGTTTAATATTGTTGTAATTTAATCTTTTATTTTCTTCTGATTCTAATTAAATACTAATTATCTCTTCTATAACTATGTTTTATAACCTGTCTGTAAAGCACTTTGAATTGCCAACAACATGAAAAGTGCTATATAAATAAAATTATTATTATTGCTATTATTATTATTGCAAAAATACTTATAGAATTTCTGAGATAATATAAATTTATCTGAGATAAATAAGAGATGAGAAATAAATCAGTGGTTCAAATCCAGGTTTAAGGATCCTGCCCAGCTCATTTTAATATTTTCTTCTAAGATTGCTAGTATTTCTACCCATATTTTTAATACAGTTGTTAACTGTTGCACTTTCATGTTCAAAATCTAAGGGTGCACAACTGGAATCGGATGATTTTTGCTCTAAACACGTATTCAGGCAATTTAATGTTTTTCTTCATGTGTACCTGCGACACAAAATGCATAAAGGTTGGCAGGTCTGCAATTTTATGATGTAAATAATGTGAAGCAGGTAAGTACATGTGCAGTGCATTTAAATTTTGCTGCGACGTCTATCCGAAAACGTTACAACATACTATTCCACAACTTAGCGTGTTAAACAGTTAATTGCCTCTTACTTTGATAAAGCACTTTTTCATTAATGTCACATAAATAGGGATAAAATTCTTATTCATAATTTCAAAATGCACATCTGGCTTTTTAAAAAGAGCAAATAATGTTATGCATAATGCAACTCTGGCTCACACTAGAGAAACACTGGAAATGTGCTAATGTGTTAATTTAGCCCAAACAACGTGAAAATTGTCCCCTGGTCAGTCTGGCTACACAGAAATCATGACAATATATAGAAATTCATTAAAAAATTCCCCCAGAAAATCTGTTTCTAGCAGGTTCATTACAGATACCAAATATTAGGGCCAACAAACTTTTAAAACGCAGCCCAAGTGTAGTTTTCTATTTTAGGTGCATCAGTGTTTAAGTAAGCTATACTTAGTTTTGATTTGACTGAGTTCTTTTTGAATACTCTTAAGGCCAACATTCAAAGCACAACATTACAGGTCTCTAAATCTCCAAATCCCAAAAAATTAGACAGTGTATCTTTAACAACTGTACAGTTTCCTTTTTCTTCCATTTTAACAAACTCTAAGTAGAAAATATTTTATATTGTTAGGAAAAAACAAGGGCAAACCCTGTCGTTGATGCAAACCACCACTACCTTTTCTTGGTGCCTATTTCCACAACCTAAATCATTAGTCCATGAGGTGCCCATTTACTCATAACAACAAAAGATTTCTTTTTTTGGAAGTTGTTAAAATGGGACAAAACGTCAACTGGAAACTGTGAGGATTTGGTGTCTTAATCTGAACACTTGAATAACTAAACAAATGCCATTATGAGTTTGATAATCCATATATTCAAATAACCTCCCCACGCAGAGCTTCCCTCGGGTTTGTTTCAGGCCTGTGGGAAACACTGACCACATCAATCTCAATATCATAATGATTCAGTCTACGGCATCTGAAAGCTGCTTGCTTCCTAAGAAAATTCATTAATACCAATTTTTAATCTCTCGAGTATGTGGTGTATATACACCAAACTCTATTACTCTCCAAGTTATTTAAGTGCTTTATTGTAGTTTAACAGAGGAATTTGACTATCAAATATATAGAGTTAATATACTAGGGGTAATATTTTAATAATAATAAGAAGTAATAAGAAGAACTAAGAGGAAGAACTAAGAAGAAGAAGAACTAAGAAGAAGAAGAAGAACTAAGAATAAGAAGAAGAACTAAGAAGAAGAAGAAGAAGAAGAACTAAGAAGAAGAACTAAGAAGAAGAAGAAGAACTAAGAAGAAGAAGAAGAACTAAGAAGAAGAATAACTAAGAAGAAGAAGAAGAACTAAGAAGAACTAAGAAGAAGAATAACTAAGAAGAAGAAGAAGAAGAAGAACTAAGAAGAACTAAGAAGAAGAAGAAGAAGAAGAAGAACTAAGAAGAACTAAGAAGAAGAAGAAGAACTAAGAAGAACTAAGAAGAAGAAGAAGAAGAAGAAGAACTAAGAAGAACTAAGAAGAAGAATAACTAAGAAGAAGAAGAAGAAGAAGAACTAAGAAGAACTAAGAAGAAGAAGAAGAAGAAGAAGAACTAAGAAGAACTAAGAAGAAGAAGAAGAACTAAGAAGAACTAAGAAGAAGAAGAAGAAGAAGAACTAAGAAGAACTAAGAAGAACTAAGAAGAAGAAGAAGAACTAAGAAGAACTAAGAAGAAGAAGAAGAAGAAGAACTAAGAAGAAGAAGAAGAAGAAGAACTAAGAAGAAGAAGAAGAAGAAGAAGAACTAAGAAGAAGAAGAAGAAGAAGAACTAAGAAGAAGAAGAAGAAGAAGAACTAAGAAGAAGAAGAAGAAGAAGAAGAAGAAGAAGAAGAAGAAGAAGAAGAAGAAGAAGAAGAAGAAGAAGAAGAAGAAGAAGAACTAAGAAGAAGAAGAAGAAGAACTAAGAAGAAGAAGAAGAAGAACTAAGAAGAAGAAGAAGAAGAAGAAGAAGAAGAAGAAGAAGAACTAAGAAGAAGAAGAAGAAGAAGAAGAAGAAGAAGAACTAAGAAGAAGAAGAAGAAGATGAACAACAACAATAATTATATTATCTTGAGTTGGAACTGAGAAAAAATTAAAACATGCAGGACAGCGGTTCTTCAGGACTACGTCTGGAAATCGCAGGACTACAGCGCAGATAGGGATCATCTGTGTGAAGGCACTGGTAATGTAGGCAGGTGGATACTGAGGTACTCACCTATGTGGAGGTATCTGTGGCACAGTGACCACTGGTGTTGCCACTTTTCTGGACGTTACATCTTGATTCTTCTTCCCTTTTCTCTTCACGTTGACGTCCTTCTTACTGCTCCTTCCTGACTTCAGCTGGGGTGTCTGAATGTACGCACTGCTCCCCCTGTTTGCCCGTCCACCCACCACCCTCCCCCCAGTCTCCTCATCATCTGAGCCCTCTTTGTCCGCTGGCGAGTGTGCCTCGCAGAACGCTGTCTTCTTCACAGAAAACGTCGTCCCATTCACAGTCGTTTCTCGCACCGGGTCAATTTTCATGAAGAGTCCTGCCCTCTGGGCACAGGTGACATGGAAGGCCGTGTAGCAGTTGGCATTGTGGCACTGGATGGACGCCCCATGGCCTTTCTGCTTGCACAGGTAGCATGTCAGCTTCCACCTAGCAGCAGGGATGTTGTCCACTCCCTCGACAGGCTCCAAAAAGACAGTATTTGCGAAACACACCTCAGGGATCCAGATAGCGCACACTACGTGAGCCCATCGGCCGTCGCTGGTCTGTTTGAATGCTCCACCCCTATTGGGGCACAGTACGCAGTCCACAGGGCGGGAGGGGGACTGAAGGCAACAGCGGCACAGCCACTGACCCTCTGGGATATAGGGGACCCCGTAGCACTCCTGGTGCACAGCCAGGTTGCACATGTCACAGAAGAGGATTACGTTGCTGTTAAGGCATTCGTCGTCTAAGCACACGCAGCAGAAAGCGTCCTCATCAATGGAGCTCTGATTGGGAGCCTGGCTCCTCGACTCCAGGAACGACTCCTTCTCCAGACGGTCCATCAGCAGCTCGAAGTTGTCTGCTGAAACAATTGGTTGGCCCTCGGACGTCCGCTTCTCATTCACCATCTCCAACCAGGCCTCGTCCTCCTCATCCATGTCGTACTCTGCCTCATTCTCCAGCTCCTCTGGAGACTTCTCCATGTAGCGGTAGTACGCTGTGGGTAGAGGAGAGGCCTCTGTGGGTGTAAAGGATTCAAGCACCCTGAAGGTGGGCTCGGGTAAGGGGCAGTGGTTACTGTGCCAGTTATGCTGCGAGTGAGACTGTCCATGTGAATTCGAGCAGTTGTTCTGTGAGGAAGTGTACGCATTCTTAGAGTCTTTCTTTTTGCTTTTACTGCTGGTGGACCTGCGGCTCGGGCTCGCCACGCTGGTCGCAGATGACTGCTCGCTGTTCTCTTTGTTGCTGTTGCACTCCGCGATGTCCTGTGCAGTCATCTCATCCTCTGTGATGATGGCCAAAGGGTCAAAGATGCTGATCCGGTGAAGCCGGCCATCCAGGTCCACCTCCACCATCTTCTGGGCCTGGGCGTAAGTCAAGGTCTCACGGGTTGGTGAAACTTTGAGCCTGTAGGGGGACGGGGAGCGGGGCTGTGCCAATGCCCGACCTCCACCACTTCGAGGGGTGGCATCACCTTTCCTGCCCCCCAAACCTGTGGACACACCCCCCCTCCGGCGTGGCTTTCTCATGGGCACCTTTACTGCGTAGCCACGCTGAGCCTGGACCTGCGCACAGAATATAAAAGCACAGGTAAAAAGACATTTGTATTACAGATACATGAACAATTTAGCCATTTCCTTTTCCATCTCCAGTTCTTAGTTCACCTGCTCTTCACCTGTTTACTCTGCTTCTGGGTCATGTCATTAGCTAATGATCCAGTCCTTTTTAAACTGAATCAGATGTGAACAAGAAAAAAATGAAGGTCAGTGTGAACTGGAAATTGTAAAGCATTTTCCTTTGGGTTTGTGATGTATTTCCAAGTGAATCGTGATGTCTAGGTCTTTGAGCATTGTAGTTTAATGATTGGTGGTGAAATATATTATAGGTTAGTATTAGTTTTTCCTGCCTGCTGGTGCACAGTGATGTAATAAAACTCAAGACATTTTTGAGGCGTGAACTTTACATTTCAATGAAATAATATGAGATAATGCAGGAAAACAAGAACAATTTAGCCTTTTGAATAGTATGGCAAGTTGAATATGGCACATAACACAAAGGGAAAAGGTCAACGCTGCCTTTAGGTTGACTTTAAACTATGCATTGCTGTTAGACTACAGGACCAGACATGAAAAACAGACTTTCAACACATTATTTGACTTATTAAATAATCATGAAGACCTTCACAAACTAAAGTGAAGCACAGGTGGGTTTACATGAGTCTATTCCAATGTAAACCTGCCATTCAGATTATCCTTCCATTGTAGCTTTTTATGTACTATTTATTCTCATTTGTTGAAACTCTGATTGTGGTCAGTAGTTAATGTCTAATGTCAGTGGAACTGCCCAGATAGTAGCAGTTTTGGACCAATCAGAAGAGACTCAGATGAAGGTAGCAACTTAAAAACACACAAACAACCCAGTCAGAACCATTCACAGTGGTGGTGGTGAGAGGAACCAGACATCAGAAGAGTTTAATGCCTCTAAAATCTCCTTCACAGAAAGTTATTACATGATCATCATCATCATCATTAACAACTTAGTCCAGATAGGGTTGCGGTAGCAGTTGAGAGAGCAGAGAATCCCAGATTGTTATTACATGATAAGGTTAGATATTTGCTGCTTTACGTCTGACACATTGTTAAAGTTTTGGTTTAAACGCATTTTCATTCATTTTTTTAATCCATGACCAGGGTCCTTCCTGTGTGGAGTTTGCGTGTGTGAGAGAGAGAGAGAGTGAATGTGTCTGTCTGTCTGCCCTGTGATGGACTGGCGACGTGTCCTGCCTTACGCCCAATGACCGCTGGGATAGGCTCCAGCACCCCCCCACCCACCCAGAAGGATAAGCGGTTTAGAAGATGTGTGTGTGTGTGTGTGTGTTTTAATCTATTCATGGCAGAGGGATACATGCAGGTTGTTATAAGGCAAAACAGTCCCAAGAAAAGAAACAAGAACTTGTTTTCAGATTGATCACTGCTTTACCATCATCATTACATACAAAACTCAGGACGACACGTGCAGCTTCACTGTTTCGGATGGATAAGAAACTGGCTATATTTGTGATGTAAATTTCATGACCCCTGGTTCCTATCACCACCACTATAAAGAGATCTGTCTCTGTCACATCAAACCCCTCTGAACGCCTGAGTTCACACTGAGAAATTTTCAAAAATGGGTGGAACAGCCCTTCAAGAAAATCTACAATAACTACACATGCAGGAAAAACCGGTCACAAATCAATCTGACACAAGGACACATAACAAATGCAGTGCATCAGTGAATGTGATCAATGAGTAAAGGATTTATGTGAATAATCTCAGGAAGCTCGCCAGTAAACACTGTTTTTATGGGGGGGGGCGGGACTTTGATGTTATGCACAAGGCCTCCGGCATTTCGCCTTTTCATCGCTTAACTCGCCACTGTTTTTCGTGTCTGACACGGGGTTACGGCAGCGGGGTGTTGTGGTATAAACTGCGATAAGAAATCCGATGTCCACGCCGAGAACCATGGAAGTTATTTAAAGTTGCTTGAACATTTCTCCCTCGGAGTGAGACGCCGCCGAACAGCTCGGGAAGTTTTTCTCTCTTCCCAGCGTAGCTGCACTTTATCAGCCAATCACCGCGCTCGGAACGCCGCTCGAGCCCCCTTTCAGCCAATGAGCGGCGAGCTGAGCGGATAAAGCGTTCGGTTACGCGTCCTCATTTCTAGAACGAAATGTCAGCCATGTTAACAGTCCTAGCCGAACTTCGGGCTGTAGTCATGGCAGCGGGGCTGTCGGCTCAAACTTGGAGCCGCTTTCCTGACACAATAACATGCAATGTCAGCGCACCGCACACACGGCTACGGCTGAATAAAGCCCTGCTGGGCCACAACGCCGCCGAAAATAAACTATCCCGAGCTTCTACTTAGCCGTGTCGCTAACTTTAGCTAGCTTGCTTAGCTAGCCTCCAATCCCGCACAACAAACTCGTCCCAGCAAACCTTCCACACAGGCTTAACGTTAGCTCTTCGCTAACCGTAGCGCTGTCGACACCGACTCGCTCACTTTATTTCGCAAGCGAGGACGATAAATGCTCGTACAAATGCCCTGGGTAAACGTTCAGTGCGCCCTCAACAAGTAAACAAAATGATTACCTTGGTTTAACACGGCAACTCTCCCGAAGCAAGGGTAGCCACTCTCGCTCGTCGGAGCCTCGCCAACTTAGCCAGCAGAGCAGAGGCGTTCTCCCCTCGAAAAGCCGGTCAAATTCGCCGATAAAAACAGCCTCCCCCCACCGGCCCCTCTCACTCTTTCATGGTGTCTTCCTACAAACGTCTTCACTGGAAGCCCGAGGCATTTCCCCGTCTGCGCTAACAGTTCGCAAGTTCAGGTCTGCGCCCGTAGTTCAGCGTTTAGCGTAGCTAGCTGGCTATTTTCAGCTACAAAATGAACCGACGTTGCCTGGCTAGATAGCAGCTAGCTGATACAGAGGCAGAGAACGGGGCTTTCAGTCAAGATAGCGAGAACACGCCCCTTCAGAGGAAAAGAAAAAGCAGGCCATCCACACAGCCGACTTTTACGCACAAATTCATGGACCACCACATTTATTTAACGCTTGATGGACAAGACATTTGTAACGGCTTTCTTCTGGCACGCACTGAGGCGCCCAGCCTTGCCAGTGTTGGTGGTAAAGGTGCAGGGATTTCGCTGCCCTTTCCCCACAACCCGCTAGCTCAACTAACTGCAACTATTGGTTGGCAACTGGCGAGCTGCAGTCAGAGATTTGGCCGGGTAGCACAGAGGCGCTGCATACCACGAGGTGGATTTCCAAGTTATGAGAAACATGAGTTTTTTATGATAAACAAACTCCAAACCCTCTAATTAAGGCAATCAATTAAAAAATGACCACATTTCTATACATAATGCACATGACTGGCAAACTGTTATACGGACTGTGGTATTGCTAGATGGCCCTTTTGAAAAAGAGCTGTAGTAACATTATAAGAAACTAAAGTTTTAGTGATGTATAATAAGCCTTCAAAAATAATAAAAAAGAAAATCCTCTGTAAAATATTGCTTCAGTACCATCCCATAGCAGAACCAGAAACTGTGATAAGTGTCTGATTTTAGCTTAAGATTTTTATGGGAACTCATGAAGTATTACTTTATTCTTTTTTTATTTTTTTTTATACAACCTTTAAGAGTTGGCTCTTCAAGGCAGTGGTTATATGCAGAACCAAGACAACCCAAAATAATACATTTAATCGTTCTGCATACAAAAAAGGGGTTAATTTAACCTTTTTTGATCATATATAAGTAAAACTTTTGCCAAGAATGTGCCTTGCAAAGCATCTGCATCACAAACAACATTCACAAATATATATTTCTTCCATCATACAGCCTCAACTAGCACCATTCACCATATTACTAAAATATGTTTACTTGCTCTGGCAGAATAACAGGCTACACAGAGCAGAATGGTTCAAAAGTAACTCTGCCCGTAATTATGTGTTGAAATTCACTGATTAAACATCGTTGTGTACTGAACACAGGTCAGTTCGGAAATAACAGAGAGGCCTCCACATTTCACACCACTGTGTCAGGTCCTAACGTCCCTCTCGTCCAGCAAGAGGCCATTTGGCCTGTGTAATCAGTCGGCTCATTTGCATTTGAACTGTTTTCCCTCTGGGCCTATGGCTGGTGAGTATCCTGCCCACCTTCCACAGATTTTAAAGGGAGCTAAGTTGCTCCTCAATTAGGTAAGTGTCTTCTGGGTGACTCCCTCACCCCCTTGTGAAGCTGTTTCACAGATGAGGGTGTAGATTCTCAAACAGTGCATTAAACAGGGTGTCTGTAAAAGTATTAACTGTGACTGAAATGACACTTTACAGACAGAAGGCCTTAAACTGTGTTTCTGTGTTAAATATATTTTGTTGTAGAAAATACAGTTCTTGTCCAAGGGAAATAAGTGGAGTTTGAAAACCTAAGTTCAAAAAAATGTTTCAGAAATGCAGAGAAAATGGGCCTCCTAACAACCACGCAAGACCTGGTAGACCACCAAATCTGTCCCCATCAGATAAACAGCACTTAGAGCTTTCATCTTTGAGAGAAAATCAATCTGCTTTAGATCTGACAGAATCCACAGTCCATCCTTCCACTGTGAGAAGGCAACTCAGAGCTATGGATCTGAAAGCATGTGTAGCTGTCACATGGCC
Source organism: Pygocentrus nattereri (assembly GCF_015220715.1). Lineage (NCBI taxonomy): Eukaryota > Metazoa > Chordata > Actinopteri > Characiformes > Serrasalmidae > Pygocentrus > Pygocentrus nattereri. The sequence continues at coordinate 10,192,399 of NC_051238.1, read as the reverse complement.
TGAGCGTCTCCTACAGCTGTCAAAGTAGTTGCTTTACAACGGCGTCTCAGCAGAGTGATACAGTGTTTGTGAAAAAATCTGCTGGTATTTCACTTCTAAACCAGTCAGCATGCGTGGCCGGAACTAACCGTTGTATAACTTCTTTTACATATATGTCTGTGACGCTTGCACAGTACTGAATAAAATATTGTATCATGTTGTTGTATTGAATTCTCATAATCAAATTTGTGTGGTCTTGGGTCTTAAATGGCCTTTATGTTTTTTTTAAGATTTTTTTTCAATGTGACATTGAATAATGTGGTGTGCGCATTAAAATGACATTGCCTGCTGTTGACCTAGCACAAATAGAGACATGCTGTTATGCATTTTAGTATCTTAAAGCTGAAAAGTGTCTTGATATTTAGTATATTCACACAGCAAATTTGGTCTGGACATTAAAATAGTCCTAAAAAGCATTGCATTTAACTGGAAGATGTAGACACCCTGATTAAAGTCACTGTGAGGTGGTTTTGTATGATGCACAGTGCAGAATAAGAAAGGTACAATTTATGATTTATAGTCAGTGGAGTTTCTGCATTTTAATTAGCTATATTCCATCTGACAAGTAATGTTCTGACAGATCATTATAGTGAAAAACTGTACAAGTCTTAAGGTAAGCATCAGCATGAATCTGTATTTACTCTATCCACTGCGAAAATACTAGTTTTTCAGCCTCTTCTGAGCATTAAAAGCCACAATGTTACAAGTCTGGTTCAAAGAAAAACATCTGGAATAACTCTTCAACTATTCTAATATAGCACTTACAGACAAAGGCAACGCTTCACTGAAGTGCAACGCTCATAAGTCTACACAACACCTGCACCTACAGCCTTTATATACTTGTATGTAGATTTATGATAACTGTCAGGTAGGCTCAGGTAGGTGTCATGTAGCCTTAAGACTGCAGCCTTTCAGTAAAGCGTTACCAAGGCAAATCGGCGACAAACGAAAGCCAGTCAGCACTGTAACATCCAGAAGTACATCCTTAAGTCAACTTATCAGATCTACAGAAATGATACATTCATCACTGATTCCTCATAGATTGTCATAAAAAATCTTTTCAATGTGTAACAGCTGTAATGTGTAAACGTCTTCCACACTGTTCTTCTGCGTTAAACGTGTCTCTATAGTGTAACATCAACCACAGCCACAACATCACGGAGTCATCGTCAGCGTGTTTCTCCTCTTCGAGTCTCGTCTCGGGAACGGAACAAAACTCTTCACTTCTTTATAAGATAATCCTGTTTAGAAAAGAAGAAAAGAGCACTTAGGATGATTAAAAAGTGCCACACACTGAAGGTATTAACAGCACTGCAACATGATTAACCCTAACAAGTCAAGAGTCATGACTTTTGTTGGCTGCAGTATTCAAATGTGATTACTTATTTTTAAGTACATCATGATGTGATGAGATGTGCAGAAATAACAAAAACACCACAAATATGTTTGTTATTTCTTTCTGCAAAAATGAGACCATATGTAGAACAGTTAGCAAATTTAAATCATAAAAAATCTCCACTTCTACCAGGAGCCAGGAAAAAATAACCCAAAAAAGAACTTTAATAAAAAGCCTGTGTGCCATGAATGTCAGTTAATGTACAATAGCTTATTGTTTCGTGCAGTTATATTTTTACTCATTTGTGGCTTTTAATGAATATATATATATGTTATTGTATTTATTTATTCATTACATTTTCAAGGGCTACTCTTTTATCTAATTCTTGCTTTGGACTGTGCCCCAGTCTTTGAGCTGCCTGGGGTCTTGCAGTCTGAGACACCCCAGGACTCCTATGAAAGGTCACCCATAGCCCTACTAGTAAACCATCCCTGTTCTCTAATTATAAAAACAAATATGGTATTTATTGAAAATGACTCAATCTGCATTTTTGACAGAATTTGTCTGCCTACTTAATTGAGCTGTGAGTGAGAAAATAATCTCGAATCACACCAAGCTTTTATCATTGCCAGTAATAACTTCTTCTTCTAAAGGTTTAACCCATACTTTGCTGTAGCAGTGTGATTGTGCACTTACGTCTCCACTCCTCTAGGGGCAGCGTGGCATTGTCATAACTGTCATCATATGGCTTAGGCTCAGGACAGTCCTCTGGATCCCTCAGGCCATCGAAATAACTATGGGCCAGTGCACCATCAGCAGTGAGGCGGGCACCTGCATCTAAAACCAGCATCTTCTCCAGCAGGTCTACCGCTGGAGTGAATATCAGATTAAATGAACAGGGCAAAAGCATTCGATAGATATGGCATAAAAAATAATGAGATGCACTGAAAAGAGGGATGCACTGAATTTGGGGTTCAAATGTCAAAAAAGGAAAAGTATCTCCTCCATTTTTGGTGCTTTTTAGTTTTCTGTAATATTTGAGCTGAACAGCTGTGCTTTATACATTATGTGAAACGTTCATGATGATTGGACCAATAGAAATGCTCCAAAATAGCTTAGAATAAAATCCCTTTACATTAACTCGCACTGAAAGTGAAGAATGCTTTTACTCTCTCCTGTGAAGTTACCATTTGTGAGATACTTGTTTTCCTTTGGAAAGCGATGATGTATAAAATATACTACAGCAACACAAAGGCAAAATCAAGTAAGATGAAAGACAAAATTGTGCTAATTATATTCATGTGGAAATGATGAATATTTTAGATCAAGTAAATTTAAAGGGCCCACATCAAATCAAATTTTCCTAACTGAAGTAGTAGTAGTAGTAAAGAATGTTAGTTTGACAATGTACTGTTCACTCCAAACTCCATGCAGTCCATCTGTGGAAAAAGAGCTCCCAAACAGCCCACAGCGAAATTATTGACTTCACAAATCAATCATGTTTTTTGAATGAGACACATTCCAGTACAGCCAATCAGAACAGAAGTCATTTGCATATCCTCAGTCTTAAATACAGAGAAATAAAACAGTCTGTAATTTTAAGATCACAATGTTTCAGCGTCATGGACCTGACACCAAACCAGCAGACTTTCTGGGAGATACGGTTCCACAAATTCTTTGTGCAGAAAACATGTATATTGCTGCTATCAGAACAAAACCTTGTATCTCCAAAATGGTAACTTTACAGGAGAAATTAAAAAATATAGTTTACTTTTAATGTAAGTCAAAGGAACCAGATTTTTTCAGAGTCATTTTGGGCCGTTTCTTTTGCTCCATTCATCATGAAATTTCCACACACTGTAAAAATCAGGCATTTTCAAATGATGTCAAAAACTAAAAAATGGAGATACATGGTTTTGTTCTGACAACAGCGATATATAGCATGAAAGTAACTTGAAGAAACACAGAAGATACAGTTTTTCAAATATTTATCTTATAATATCAAGTATAAAGGACATGCCATTTTTGCGCTATGGATCTGATGTGTCTGATTCAGAGGTGTAGCTACTCAGATTTGTGACTGTTCAGAAAAGCTTGATGCTCCTAAAAATAATACAAAACGTCATGCGCTAAGGTGCGGTGCTCTTGCATGCTTGTGCCTATTGTAAACTTTAAATAAACAAAAGAGAGACAAAGCTCTCCTTTTCAGCAGCAAATTTTTGGCGGACGGCATCACCCACTCCCCTCAGGGGATTGTGGGAGCTGCAGTGGATTAAAGCAGATAATGAGAGCAAAAATAAAAGATATATAAAATGTGCAGGCCATGTGCAGTCCATTTAGATGTTTATATTTTACTTTGCATACTTTCCTAATAGGTTAAATACAACAAATAAACAGTAAATGAGCATTAAAACGTGCAGACGCATGTTCTCTGTAGAGGATGTGGCACGTTATTTTCACTAAGAACATGAATAAAACATGTAATTTAACCAGGGTGTCCAAACTTTTGCATAAAAATTGTAATGAATAAGCTACTGAATACATTAAGGACAGTGAAATCAGTATTAAACCTTTCAAAGTATTCTCCCCAAGTCTGGGAAACAAAGATCAAAACTGCAGAGAACATCACAGCCTTCAATCTTCATTCACCCAAAACATCTACATCCAGTCTCTGACTCTGGTCAGTTAGTGTTTACCTACTGTGGCGTGATGTCATGTGCTATATTCATTAATGTTAGTAAGTTAATGCAAAGGAAGTAATAGTTGATGGTACTGTTTGGGTAATTTTCCAATGAGACATCACTTTAGCAACATTTAGCACTTGCTGGCTGGAACCCTGACCTTGTCCACACCCTTAAAATGAAATTTTAGCAAAGCCAGTAAATATGGTGAGATATAAACTGTGGACAGTTTGTTGACTCTGTTGAAGTGACTGTGTTCATGTGGCCGCATTGTTTTTCCATGGTAAAGGTCGATATTTGCATGTTGTCAGCTATTGTGGTTTACTCATTGAAAAAGCACTACAGCCACTCACAGACAAACCCTGAACAAGCTCTGACAGCCCATCAGCATGACTGCACATTCTAGTGGACGAGCTCTTCCACTTCCTTTCCTCCTGCTGAAAGACTTCTGCACTTGACATCATATTAAGCTTTTGCACACTTCTCCTAGGAATGGCCGTGAGGTGCCCTTACCTCCTTCGCTGGCCCTGGGAAACAGCGTGGAGAAATCTTTCCGAGGATAAGGAGGAAGTGACCTCACGTAGTTCTTCGCCTGTTTTCACAGCGGAGATCAAAGCACAGACAAAGACAAGTCATTAATATTGATCTCATTTGCTGTCAGCTGGGACAGCATGAATTTATAACCAACAAAGTCAGCAAATGTCTCAAAATTCACACGTCCAGCTCAGAGCAATGTGCAGCCAAAGTCACCCACATGTTAGAGAAGGAACTCACTTGTGTTCTTGTGGTTGGTACCTTGTGATATGTAACAGATGGGCCTGCCACTATCTATCATATTAGTAATTGAGTAATCTTCTGATAATTTTGAGAATGAAGGAACTATGAGTTTTTAATAAAGGCCAAACAATAAAAATGCACTTAAGTAAACAGTAATAAACTGTGCAGAGCCTTTCAAAGATTTTAAAAAGGAGAAAATGGGAGAAAATGATCAGGACAAGGTGCCCCCACACATGAGTGAATGAATCTGTCACTCAGTTTCACAGAATTCATTTTTAGTCTTTGCATTTTTCTGTTTTCTGCATTTATAAACTGTTATTAATTAAAGTAAATATTAATATTATACATATTATATTTTAAAATAAAATTGAGGCTCATCAATTTATGAATGAAATGTCACAAGATTTTAACTTTGTTAAATAATTATACATGTGAAATAATTTAATTGTATTATTATTATTATTATTATTATTATTCAAATCAGGTGTATGGAACTCACAAACTCATCTCCAGCAAGACGGATAAAAATGTAATTGTAATTCTAGCTAATGATAACTATAGCTTCTATACTATCACTATAGTAGTGATAATGTTAGTTAGTGAAACGCCAGTAAAATACTTTGCCCTTATGATGAAAATCCATGTAAATAATATTTGTGGGTAATGCCCAAAAATATGCTTTTGTCCATGTCTGGTAGAACTTTTTACTCCAAAGGTCTAACTTATATATATCTATTCAGATTCAGATTCCTTTATTGATCCCAGGGGGAAATTGCAGTTGTTACAGTTGCAGCCATTTATGTAAAAATAAACACTTTACTAATAATTTAATTTACAGTATGTACACCAGATTTAAGTACTTAAGAATATAGTAAGGTGGCAGTGATTGTGATAGTAATATGAAACATCAGGTATAAAGCAGTTACAATTATTTAAATTAAGTTAGTGTCCCTCTGATATATATATATATATTTTTTTTTTCCCCTCTTTTCCTTTTTACAACCAAACCACTCATCCACATTCATAGTCACATATTTTTCACATTCTTTTTTATTGATATTTATATATTTGCCATATTTATTTTTTATTCATAAAAACGTTTTTCTTGTGCTACAGAATATAAAGGCATTGATTGCTGCTGTGTAATGACAACATATTTGATAAACTGACCCCAAAAAGTTTTGGGGGAAGAAATCCCAGGACTGCAATGATCCAGACGAAATTAATAAATAAATAGACCACAACCATTCAGTGAATTCATGTGTTCATTTGGTCATCAATTAGTCAGGAAAGGATATGAGTGTCGTTGGGCATTTCTATGCAAAAAATGCATAGAAATGTGTGCATCAGGCTCTCTTTCTTACTGAGATCAGTGTTCCAAAAATATGCACTGTTGTTATGTAAACGGCACCCTAACCAACCCTAATCCAGTGTAATTGAGTGATCATGACAGCCCTAGTCATAAATAACATTTACTGCATGTTACAGCTAACATTAACAACACCAGCTGTCCATATTAACCCAGTGACCCAATAAACCATATTTGGGTGTGTCTTGTATAGTACTGTAAAAACTGTCTTACCTCCTGACTTTCTAGTTTCTCAACGAATTCCGGGCCCGGCGTCCCCGTTACCTTCAAAATCTGAGTGAGCTGGTCCATGTCTGGAATTCACAAGTTGAAGATTATAACTGTTATCTGTTTAACTGTAGAACCAGAGAATGCATTTCTCATGAACTCACTTTTATCACTTTCTGGAACAAACACAACTTTTAGTTTTAATTCCAGAGAAGCTTTGCCCAACTGAGTTGAAATGCTTAGAAATTGATGTTGATGTAAAACGGTTACACTAAACGAATACTGAAGGATACAGTCTTTTCCTTTGAAGAGTGTCTTTCCATTGAACATTTCTCCCATTATGCACCCGACTGACCAGACATCCACTAAAGAGGAGAAAACATTACAATAAACATTACACCTTTATCACATGGCAGAGCACAATGTAGCAGCAACTGCAGTGCACATCAGTAATAAATGCAGAGGTTGGTATAAATTCTGGGATACACAAAGTTCACAGCATGTTTTAAATAGAATACTGTGCAAGCTATTCTGAAGACGTAGGAGGGGAAACAGGTGGACCAATAAACAACTATCAGTTCACACGCCGTTAATCATCAGTCAGGATCAACAATCTCTCATCATGGACCACTGCAGGAGGTGCTGACAGTGTCTCCTACAAAAGATGCAATCAGCTCTACAGGAAACAAAAAGACTGAATGCTCTGTTAAGCACCTTTGAAGCATCAGAATCAAGAACTTTCCAGTGGCTATACAGACGCTTTACACCGATCTGGCATAACGTTATGACCGCATCCTTGTTTCTGCACTCATTTTCCATTTTATCAGCTCCGCTTACTATATAGGTGCACTACAATTACAGACTGCAGTCCATCTGTTTCTCTGCATACTTTTTTACCCTGTTCTTCAGTGGGCAGGACCTGCAGGACTATTCTCAGTCCAGCAGTGACACTGATGTGTTTAAAAACTCCAGCAGCACTGCTGTTTCTGATCCACTCAGACCAGCACAACCCACACTGACACACCACCACCACATCTGTGTTACTGCAGTGCTGAGAATGATCCACCACCCAAATAGAATCTGCTCTGTGAGGGTCCACGGGGGTCATGACCACTGAAGAACAGGAGAAAATAGCAGTGATTATAGCATTAACTGCGAAAGTCACTGTTGACATTTCTATTTGTTGCCATAGCAAAATGTTTACATTCATAAAGTGAAAAACCACACGTCTACTTAAACTTTGGAGCCGCTCGGAATGAAGAAGGAATGTTGTGAATGCTCAAGGAACATTTAAAAACTACAGTTTGCTGTGTTATGCAGTTGTTTTATACCTCAGCTTTATCGGTTTGTCAGAATTCAAAGTCCGTTTTCATTCATTAATGTTCTCGAACTACAATATCCAGCATGCACTGCACAAATACATCATCAGCCATTGGGAATCCCTATGGTGTCACCCAATCCTCACTGCAAGCCTAGTGAGCCTAGCCACTGAGCTATAATCTAAAGAATACAAATCAAACTAGCATTATTATAACTCATGCCTTGGAAAAACATGATCACATCTTTATTAAGCAGGAAACAGATTCCAGAGACAAGCTTTTTACCCTTTCAGACAGAGAAATGAAGCCAAACTGAGTTGAGGCGTGTAAGAGAGCCAGGTAGCTACACTGCAAACTTATAGCTTATTGTCCTTTTCAGTCATTTCTGATGTTTGACTAATACAATCACTTGAATGTAATGGCTTTAACATTAGCTGTAATGTTAGCTATCTGGCGTCCTTCTCATCCACCAGCTAATGAAAGAAAAAAACATTTCACCCTCAAAAATCCACCCCAAAGCAGCTCTAGTTTTTCAAAGGTTCCTCCCACCTTCCACCTACATCAGAAGAGGGTTTTCCCAGTCTGGAAGATCTCACTCTGGAGACATTTGTAGGATGCGACTAAGCACGTTTACAACAGATGTAATGATGGTTATATTTCTCATCATGGCTTGAGTGTCCCTTTAAAAACCATTAAATCTGAGTACCAGCTGGTTCCCCTCCTACAGCTTCAGAAACGTTCTACCAGAATTTTCCAACTTATACATTTATTACTGAAGTACTCTCCCACATACAGGCATTAAAAGTTTCCTTTTAAAGGTGCCTTCATGTTATTCCAAAAATGTGGAAAATAAGAAAATTTATCCTATAACTATTGACTGGTACTGTATATTGTCCCTGTCAGAACAAAACCTCAAATATTTTACTATTTACATCATTCTGAAAAGTCAGTGGCCCTTAACATTAAATGGCATCTTTATAAATGGACATAGAAATGGTTATATATAAGGTATCTTTAGGGCTGTATGAATAATTTGAAAACTCAAGTTATTTATTTGTAACTTTAGTATTTATTTCTCTATTTGTTATTTGCAAGCTACTTCTTTTTTTAAGCCAATAAAATTGTATCCTAAATAAACCACACCAGCAAAGGCCTTAAGACTGCATACATATATGCATAAATTATATATATATATATATATATATATATATATATATATATATGAGAAATAAATACATTTAATCTGGTTTCTGGTTTAGTTCAATGCACCGGTTTCCACATGGCCCCTGAAGCTTAAAAGAGCAAAAATGTGCGAGCACTTTAAATACTGGAATAATTAGAAAATGCTCAGTGCAACATTCGTGAGAAGAGGCTGGTACACCATTGAGGAACAAGTTTAATGAATCATCTCAAAAACGAAAGTATAATAATCTTTAACCAAGATACGCTTTGTGGGCTCCAAGCCATACACCACAGCTGATTTCAGTTCATCTGCGCTATTATCAGTATACACTGCTAATATATTGTTTTGGATATGCTGGATATACATCGACCAGGCATAACATTATGACCTTGTTTCTACGCTCATTCTCCATTTTATCAGCTCCTCTTTCTATATAGGTGCACTTTGTAGTTCTACAGTTACAGACTGCAGTCCATCTGTTTCTCTGATACTTTGTTAGCCCCCTTTTACCCTGTTCTTCAGTGGTCAGGACCCCCGTGGACCCTCACAGAGCAGGTACTATTTGGGTGGTGGATTATTCTTGGCACTGCAGTAACACTGACATGGTGGTGGTGGTGTGTTAGTGTGTGTTGTGCTGGTCTGAGTGGATCAGACACAGCAGTGCTGCTGGAGTTTTTAAACACCTCAGTGTCACTGCTGGACTGAGAATAGTCCACCAACCAAAAATATCCAGCCAACAGTGTCCTGTGGGCAGCAACCTGTGACCACTGAGGAAGGACTAGAGGATGACCAACACAAACTGTGCAGCAGATGAGCTGTCATCTCTGACTTTACATCTACAAGGTGGACTGACAAGGTAGGAGTGGCTGATAGAGTGGACAGTGAGTGGACATGGTGTTTAAAAACTCCAGCAGCACTGCTGTGTCTGATCCACTCATACCAGCACAACACACACTATCACACCACCACCACCACGTCAGTGTTACTGCAGTGCTGAGAATGATCCATCACCCAAATAGTACCTGCTCTGTGAAGGTCCATGGGGGTCCTGACCACTGAAGAACAGGGTAAAAGGGGGCTAACAAAGTATCAGAGAAACAGATGGACTACAGTCTGTAACTGTAGAACTACAAAGTGCACCTACATAGTAAGCTGAGTAGATCAAAGGTACAACGAGCGTAGAAACAAAGAGGTGCTCATAATGTTATGCCTGATCGGTGTATTTTGAAATACAGTAACAAAGATTATAGTTAATTATGAAACATAAATATTACTGTTTTTAGGGAGGTTTGAATTACAAGCACTCAAGTATTTGTTTAGAAACACAAACTAGTTATTTGGATATTAAACATTTTTTACATTACAAGGTTTTATTCTGGCAGAGTCAATATATACCCTGAATATGTATACAGCTAGACAGTAACTGAAAAGTATTTTATTTCTAACAGATCTACATGATTCTTCGGGTTTGAACATGAATTAAAAGCTCAAACCACACCCAGTCATGGGCTAATTACACCATCACCGGTGAGTCTTCATCAAAAATCCTTTTTCCAGTCTAGAACTAAGCATAATCAGTGTCTGGTAAACCAGCCCTGAAGGTGTAATGGGGATAAAGGTGTGATGGTTGTCTTGCCCGTCTGGGTGTAGTGCATCCAGTTTAGAATGACCTCAGGCGCTCGGTACCATCTCGTCACAACATAACCCGTCATCTCTGCATCTGCATGCCGTGCCAATCCGAAGTCCAAGATCTGTAGCCATGGCAACAAAACACCATCAACACCTCCCACAATCTCCAACACTTTTCACCATGTCAGCATAATCAACTCTGCCAACCTCAACTACTCCAATTCCATGAACACCACCAACACCCTCCCACCAGTACTCAAAAAGTTGGAGTGATGGTAACCAACCTTCAGCTGGCAGTCCTGATTTACAGCCAGGTTGCCTGGTTTAAGATCCTGAAAATCAAAACATTAATCCAAATATTACTACAAGTAAAATATATTTTGGAATGATTTGATTGAATTAGTCATTTCACATGTTTTTGTACAATTAAAACTGCATACAGAAATGTATAAACTGTAAGCTGCGCCCTGTTTGCTCGTTTCCTTGTATATTTACCTAATGTTACATACAGTGCTGTGCAAAAGTCAGAGATCACACTTCATTATTTAATGTACATTCATAACAGCCATTAAATACAAGTTATTCATTTTCTGGAATTATTTCTGAGACAGTTAGATATAAAATAATCAACATGCATAAGAAAAAGACAAAGGAAAATTTCCAAAATGGGGCTCCTAAAAACCATACAAGGCCTGGCACGCCACCAGAACTGAACCCATGACATAAACCACACCAAAACTTTCATCTTTGAGAGGAATAAAAAAATCAAGCTGCTTCGGATCTGAAAGAATCCACAGGTGTTTCTGTCCATCCTTCTACTCTGAGAAGGCAACTGAGTGCTATGGGTTTGAAAGGATGTGTAGCTGTCACAAAATCCTACCTGAGAAAAGGAAATAGACAAAAAGAACAGATGCACTAAAACACCAAAGTGGACATTTGAGTAAATACAACCAGCTTCTAAGACGGAATTGCAGGTTGAAGCAAGAATCCTGAACAGAACAGAAGCTGTAATAAAGGCAAAGAGGAGACACAGTAAATATTGAAAAAATGGTGTTATATTTAATTACTGAGGCTGCTGAAAAATGAATAACTTGTACTTAACAGCTGTTTGACTGGAAATTAAATAAGGGTGGTTTCTTGTTTTCACTCAGTACTGTACATATATGCTGCTATTTGGGTTCTCAATTTTGCCTCTGTGTTTTGTATTTCGCTGCTGTCGGAAGAAAAGCTTGTATCTCATTTTTGTCAATTTTCTGTTTTTGACATACTTTGAAAATACCTGTTACCCTTTACATTGTGTAAATTTCATGATGAATGGACAAAAAGAAATGATCCTAAATGACTTAGGAAAACGTCTGGTTCCATTGACTTACATTAAAAGTAAAGTAGGTTTTCTGCTTCTCCTGTAAAGTTACCATTTTGGAGATAGGAGGTTTTCTTCCGACAACAGCTATATGTAACTGTAGCTCTATTCGGGCAGGATTACAAGTACATAAGGTTCTGGGGTGACCTAGCAGTTGTCTACCGTCTGGACACAAATCTGTTTGATTTTGGTGGATTTTCCAGGTAGATATAGTATCAAGTTGGGGGAAAAACCTTGTATCAAGCGTATATGCGTATAACAGTGCAAGCTTTGGAAGTCTTTGGAACATCCTCTCTACACTGGAAGCTACAGCTACACATAAAGTACTTTATATTTACATACAGCTACACATGCAAACAGAGTGTGATCATATGACCTTGTGTTGAAGTTTTTAGAAATTACAGCCCAAAACCTGCACCTCCTGTTGTAATTTTATTACCATTCGGATGCGTCGCGTTTCATCTCTGAAGAGCCATATACACCTTTTTTTTTTAAAACACAGACTTCCCCCTTACAAACTAATTCAACCCGAATAGGGCTTAAGTCAGTAATTCAGGGGTGAAAAATACATGAGTAATTATACTTTGTTACTGTACTCAAGTATTAAATTAACTTTTTTTCCTGTTTATTATTTCCTAAGTATTATTTAGTTGGAATACTGAATATTGAATATTTTTATATGAACTTTTTATTCCTTACATTTTTGTTTAGACCTTCTTATATTTTTCTCCTTACATTATAATTTTTTTTAATTAGAACATTCAACCAAATTCATATAATTGGAAAATGAAACTGCCCACTTATCTTTTGACAATACACCATCAAAAGAAACTTTCCATTTATTTGTTACACTACATACATTTTCATTTTATATACTAAGTATGTTTAAATTTTGATTGTTTTTCACTTACTAATACTTCTAATACTAATATATCTCTGTGGTTTTCCACTTCTGCAGTAATGACCATGTGCTTTACTGTCAGTGTAGCACTTTGCTGAGCAGTTTCTAACATGCCAGGAACAAGTACTGACCAATAAAGTGATTCTGATTCACCACTGGAGGGTGGAGTGTCATTACCTTTTGTAGAAGACTTTAAAGGCATAGATACATTAATCCACTGTGGGTGAATTCCATTTACACTTTTCACTAAATTGCATTCCCGGTGTGATGAAATGCAACCAGACTGTACTTTTCCCACTTAAAAAGCACATCAGCACATATCATTTCTGTTTTGCCTTTGTTTACTCTTTCCCCCGTTCCTATAAGAGTAGATAAACTTGGCCTGGATACTTTCATCAGCTTGGAAAGCATGAAAGCTCTTCTTGGACTAACTTTGGCCTCTCTGTATCCTCCATCTTTCGTTTCATTGTTTATATACTCATGTGCTAGTCAGCCCTTGGCAGACAATTTTTTTCACTCACATAATTGTATACAGATAATGAACATGCACCCTACAATCAACTTAAATGTGGTCAAGATCTGTCTTTGACCGCCTCTGAATGGGGTTTGAGTGATCCTATCGTATTCTGCCCCGATTCTAGGGTCTAGGGGGTGTTTATACATGTGGCTTTTCATGCAGACAAGAGAAATCTCTAATCGCCAAAAACTCAAGGTGTAAACAGACCCTAACTGGCATGTTTCGACCTGGTGTGATCACTAGAGGGTGGGTTCTCCAGATAGATTTCAAAAAATGAAATGTATGAATGCAGTAAGTCAGTTTTGCTCCAGCAGAATGATTTGCTGTTACTTGTCAGCATTTTCTCATTGCTGTTTCATACCTGACAAAACTGTTTCAAAGACATAACCACAGTGGTTTCAGCTCACATCTCGCCAGGCCACATTCCAGCTCCCAGCACACCTGAAGCAGGTAACCAAGTTCAACTCGGCCTAATCGTTTACCCTTGGGGAAATCCTCAGTGTCGTCTTAATTAGCAAGTAAACATAGTTAGATGAGCCCTTGGAAGGGTGAGAGACATAAGCAGAACTTGTGTAGAAACCTTTGAAATCGGATGCGTTTCCCCTTTCAAACATGAAAAATTAGCATACAAAGCTGTTTACCTGCCAGAGCAATACCAGTATTTCAAATACTAGAACATGTCATTTGCTAGGATGGAGTGGTTTGCTACATAAATCCCAATACACTGCAAAAAAATATATCTTAGCAAGCGAAATCAAGTCAATACATCCAATATCTCACGTTTTGAGAATATCATAAGCACATTTCTTGAAACAAGCAAAATCTGTCAATATAGTGAGATAATTTCAATAATATGACATGAGGCAAGCAAAAACATCTAGAATTAAGTCAAATAATGTTAAAAAAATCTACATTTAAGATGATTTTGGTTACCAAGATATAATGTCTGCAGTGTAAACAGGGATTTATGTAGTAAACTACTCCGTCTGCTACACATGACCGCTTTAATGACTAATATAACATTATTCGGCTAGCTTGCTAGTTAGCTAGCTAAAGGCTACACAGCTATCACAGTATAAGGCAAAGCAGCACAGGATTGTTCTAATGGAAAGGTAATACCCAGATGTTGAAAAAATGGAGGATTTGCTAATTAGATAGCTAAATACCTAAGTAGCTCACTTAGCTCAAAAATGTACAGTACTGTGCAAAAGTCTGAGGCACCCAAGACACATTTTAAAAATCTATTTATTTGTGTAGTTTGTGTTTATTTGCTGAGAAATGTTTTAATATTTGAATAAACAAAATTGATAGAATATTAATTAATAATGATTACAATCAAAACTCTGTGGCGGCTGTGAAGGTGTGAAGGAGAAAGATGGACCCAAGAAGTTCTTGTTACTTTTTATTGTTTTTCTGTTTATTTGAATTATGAATATGACTTTATTCTAATGTATATTATGATAAACTCACTGCTGAGGTAAATTGTTAGCTTAGATGCCTAAAACTTTCGCACAGTACACAATACTTCAAGAAGTTTTCATGATACATGATATGGCATATTATTTCTGACATCCAACAAACTGGTAAAGCAAAAGTAAAGCCATGTTTTAAAAAATACTGTCAAAATACCATCAAAAACCACAAATGACTGAATGTTGATGATTTATATTGAACATTTCACACACTGTGCCACACTAAATCCAAGTTAACAGGAATAATTATCCTCTTTTTAATTGATTTTGGGGAGTGATTTTTAAGAACTGATGATATCCATGAGGAGCACATTGTGACATACTGTGATGTAATTTATCACAATAACGGTCAATACAGTCATAGAATCCAGCTTTAGTGTGTTCCTATTGAAAATGTGCTCTCTGCTGTCACTCCCCTCCCTGTGGGCTGCGAGTAGCCACTTGTGTAACATATGACGCACTGACGAGTGGTGACTTGGTCAGGGGCATGTTAAAAACAGCACTGAAACGGCACTCTTGGTGAACCAAACGAAAATATGGGTTAGAAACCTAATCTGTGCAAAATAACAATCCCTGGTTTTCTCCATATTGAGTCTACCTGTGTTGATTCCTCCAGGGTACCTACAAACCCAGTGTAGGCACAGCAGGATCAAATGTATTCTTTAGGCTTAACCCCTTAAATTCTAGGCTTGTTGTTTGGTTATTAATCTTCAGACGTGATCTCATACTTGCTTTGTTTATGCTATTGGTTGTACTCACTAGAGGAATTTGGGATGGGTTTCAGGGCGGTCGAACCTATGTTTGCAGAAGATTTCGCTCCAATCAAGCACCAAGTTTATCGAGGTGTTCTCCCCATATATGTACTGCCACAACAAAATCTAGGTCTGGCAGACTAGGGGGCCCAAACCGTTTGTCTTGGGTGGCCAAAGCGAAATGGTAAAACATTAATAAAGAAGAAATAAAGAAGACTGGTAGCTTTAAAAGTGAATTTGCTACTAAAAATATAAAAGAAAAATAAGAAAAGTTATATAAAAGTACAGAAACATTTTGGAGGGGCAAATGTCTTCACAGTTACTTACTGTTAAATTGATTGGGTGAGTATTTGAACATAAACATACACAATCAGCCTTCCACAATCTGCTGAAGCAGCTTATTTGTCACTGATTTTCAATGTAAGTCAATGTAACAACATTTGGTACCAATTTAAAATAAGACCTACCCTTATAAAGCATTGATGAAAGATTTAAAACTTTGTTAAAGGTTTGTTAATGATTATTAGTTAGGTTGTAACCACTTTAAATAATCAATATGAGAACTTATAACACATTAATAAAGAGGGCAAACGTGAGCCATTATATCTCATGAATATGAATATATGACGACACACTGACAGTTTTAATGCTGACTGGTGGAGAAGACAGAGTAAGATCAAGTAAACTGGTTTAGAAGTATAAATGAATGAAGATTCACTATTAGACAAATAACAGGCCACTGTTACCCTTTTTATTTGTGTTGTAACTGCTTATTAATGATGTTATGACCTAATTAATAACCATTAATTAAACTCATTTTACACCATTCATGCACTCTTTATAAGCATAGTCCTATTGTAAAGTGGTACCCGAGACTTATGTCTAAGCCATTTTGGAGCATTTCTATTAGTCCATTTATCATGAATTTTTGACAGAGTGTGAACAGCAGCCAGCATTTCTAAATTATGAAAAGAAAAGATGAAAAATGGAGATAGAAGGTTTGTTCCAACACAGAATTAAATGTAAATGACATTTCATTCTGCTATTTGTTTCTGTGTATCAATATAGTGAGTAGATTGTATTAAACTGAAAACATACATTTTTGTAACTTGTTGTTTCTGTTCTGTGTTTTCTTTGTGTACCTAAGCTCAACACAGCTTGTACAGTCAGCAGTGGCGAACAGTTCTGAACATGCAAAGACCACATCACACCCTGCAGGAAACCACCTACTGCACTAACTTAAATGCCATGCCTGAGGTGTAATGGCATACTTACAACCCCGAAGCCTTGAAATCCATCTACTATAGCTACACCTACTTTCAACTGTCTACACTCACCTTCCCACTTAATCAATAGGCAAACAATACTTTGCAGAACTCAGATACATTTCCAGGCTTCTCTTGTCTCAGTGTTGGTCTGAGCAGCTGAAAGTAAACGGGGAAGTTGTTAGATGACTTGACGGACCTGTCTTTTAGTCAAGTCACATCAAGTCAGCTTTATTGCCAATACTACAATATGGACAGGACATACAGTGTATGTGAAATTGCGGTACTCTCAGACCCCATGGTGTAACAATAACATTAAACAGACGGTAATCAGGAAAAGTGTGAATTTAAATAGACACTAAAAAAACACTAATCGTAAAAATAAACATTAATTGTAGAAAAATAGAATAATAAAAAAATTATATAAATATAAGAGGTCCTGAAATGAACACTAAAGTGACATAAGGCACATACAGATTAAGGTCTGTGGGTATAAATAGTGCAAATATAAATATAAACAGTAGTGCAATTAGAATGAGCTTATGGAGTTCAGTATTGGGTAGTAGGGGTCAGGAACCTGTGCTTTGGTCCAAACTTTGTATTTAGAAGGAGGGGGGAGGGGTCAAAGTAGGGAGCGAGCATCCTGACAGCCTGGTGGATGAAGCTGTCCCCCAGTCTTTGCTTCTGAATGTCATTCTCAGGAAGATTACATAATATACAAGATTGCATAATCCAAAAATGCTGCTGCCTTAGAATCTACATTGCTTTTTAAAACCACTCAGCTGGGCCACATGTTCACAGCTGTTAAGACATTGAAGTGCCCATTCCATACAGTTCATACAGGCCTCTATATATTCACTGTTTTTGAGATGTGGCGAAAACGAATGCATTATTATGTATTATGTCTTAAAGGCACAGTAACAAAAACAGCCGGTTTAATTCTAAGGGATGAAGAAGTTGGAAAATGGCAATGTAAAAATTAAGTACAGTTGTGCTTTATAACATAAAACCACACAAATGTTATAAGCTGACCTCAAGACAATAGTGGAAAAACAGCATATAGTCCATAAACACTGTGAAACCAGACTTTATAGTAGGATTCAAATGATTGGTCACTTGAAGGCCAACTCAGGATCAACGGACATCAATAAACTCAAAATACATTTGCTGCTTCCACTGATTGGTAGAATAATTAATAAAATAATAAATAGTGCTTTTTATACTGTGTGACCAATAGAAATGGGTTATAATTACTTTGAATAAAATCTTTTTACACTAAAGTACCTACAAATTTCTTTCTGTCCCCTCATAAAATTATAATTTGTGAGATATGAGGTTTTCTCATGACACTTAGTAGTCAGTGGTGAGCAGTCAGTGGTTTCCAAATCAAGATATGGAGAAAAAGTCAGTTTGATCTGATGTTGATCCGTGTCAAATCAATAAATTAACTTCAAGTCCTGATTATGCGTTATTCTCTGCGATAACATATCTAGACCTCTATAATTACCTTGAAAATACTGCATCAGCCAACACAGTGCAGGAGCTAAAAGCACACACATCGCTAGAATCATATTGTTTTCGTCTGTGGAGAAGCGTCAGCGATATTCTGTCTTTTGTACCATCAACTACACCACCAAACGTCTTTGCGATCATGAAAGTTAGTAATAGCTGTCATTACATATCTATGTTTGATGGGGTTAATCAGTGTTGGGATTAGCTTAAGGTAATGTGAGCCTTGCATTCATCGTCTAGCTCAGGGGTCAGGAACCCAAATGTTAAAAATGTTATGTCCATTTAATTAAAGTGATATTTTACGCAAGTTGCTGACGCCTGGTCTAGCTACCTTTGACAATACGATAAGAGCAAACTTTGGTAAAGGGAGATGGCTGAACATTTTTCTTCAGTTGGCTTTTGAATTTCATTAAAACATAATTGCACTTGATGAGTAAAGCTGCTTCCTGAGAGAAATGGCAAAACGTGCTGTGTCTCTTTAATTCCACCATGTGTTGAAATCATGATTACTGACAGATGCCGTTTATTCACTGCCAAACACTCACCCTGTGAATGATGCCAGCACTGTGAATGTACTGCGGAGAGAAACAAAAAAAGACAAGTTATTCTCTAGAAATTAGTCATGCAAAGAATGAATATTTAACAGTCTCTTTTCAACAACTAATTATTGTAGGTTGGAAGCATCAGTTAAGACTATTTATGTGCCCATGGTGAACGTGTTAAGACTCACTATAATCTAATAAGGCAATTAAGAGTCCAAAGCAATTAAGAGTCCTCAGCCTGCCAGCTCACTCAGAGTAGCTGACTATGACTAACTGACTATGAAGTTACCTTTAGTCCACAGAGCATCTGATAGACAAGGAACTGCACGCGGTCCTCCGAGAGCAGACCCCGAACCTTGGACAGGTCTGTGTACATGTATGGCATCACCAGATAGCTGAAATGTAAAAGCGAGATCTGTTAAAGGGGCCATCAATGTATCTCCTTCAAACATTTTTTAGCTCTTAGCTATGGGGTTATTCTGATTGATATCAAAAATGAAATAAAAGTGAAATCATCGTAAATTTGAGTCTGAGGTTGTATGCATTTGGGTGCCCCTGGTCAAATAACATGCTCTTGTGACAATGAGTCAATACATCCCCTACAATGAGCACTCTTCTGTACATTGTAATACACAATTACTGATTATCTGCTGAATTTAACTCTGAAAAAGGCATAGTTTTTATTTCAGAAATTATTTTCTATTTGCTAGTATTTCATTATTTTTAATTCTATTATTATTATTATGCATTTTTCTATTGTTTATGTTCTATTCTATTATGCCATATTAGTATTCATTTTATCAATATTTTACACCACTTCTCTTTATTGCATTTGCCTTCTTTTTGATGGATAAACTCAGCAAATAACCCAAGGACTCTGTTGGTATAGTGTGGTATGCCTACCTGGCAGGGAATCGACCCCCAGCCTGCTGCACAGTAACCTACTACGCTATTCCAAATACTACTCTGCAGTATTAACTATGAACCGCTAATATGAAAGCACTATTTCATGAAATGAGTGAAATGATGTGCAACAAGCAAAGTTATCTGGCAAGACAACAGCACAATTACATTGGACGCTTAAAAACAAGTAAAAGATTTTTTTGCAGTGTGAAGAACAATACCGGTCATTACAACTAACATTCTTTCACTTTTGTGTTGCTATTCTTGGTCTAAGTGACTAATATGGAAATTTTTTTTCCTTGTACTGATCCAAATTACACAAATGTATCATCCACTCCCCCTTGCCCTCTCCCACACGTACCAAAAGCCTTTCTTGCTGAGTTGGAGTGACCACCAGTGAGCTTGCTAGCTAGCATTTTGAGCGTTTTATAGGCCCTACCCATTCATTAAATTACTCTTTCACTTCATTTTCACTGTTCCGTCACCTTTTTTGTGGTATTGTTGGATGTTCGCATTTCTTGCCAGTGACAGCCACGCAGCCACAGAGCTATAATTTAGCAAATGCTAACAGTGCTTGCATGACTGTGTCGGCCAAACTCCTAGCTGCATTGCTGTTTATATGCAATCGTGATCACTCCCAGCTTAACGTAACCTCTCCTCTGTAATCCGACATATACACAGACTTAAAGTCCAACTTCTGCCTCCTATCGTGAGGCTGTTTAGGTTGCCGTGACTACACCACCGTCAATCACCATGCTGTCTGAAACACTCACACAGTCCTGATCAGACAGAGCAGTCAAGTTGTCTAGCTTTTAAAGGGCCCATATCATGAAAGCTCAAATCTTACTTACTTCTTTTTAAATCAGAGTTTAGTGTGTAAACATAATTAAAGTTTTAAAATCTTCCATTCACTGTCCAGTCCATACACCAAAATGAAGCTGCATTTTGCATTCATTGTTTTTGTGATGTTAAAAAACCCCAGGCATTTACATACATCTACCTATTCGACCTAGTTTATCTCCACTTCTTGTTAAAGGGGCTGTATGTCGCTGTTGTCGGAGGAAAACTTTGTATCTCCAAATTGGTAAGTTTACAGGAGAAAGAAAAAAAAATACTTAATTTTTAATGCAAGTCAATGCAAACAGACTTTTTTCAGTCATTTTGTGGCCATTCATCATCAAATGTACAGATAATGTAACGAGCAAGAGGCATTTTCAAATTATGTCAAAAACTGAAAAATGTCAAAAATGGAGATACAAGGTTTTCTTCCAACAACAGTGATACAGGAAATCAAATGTTCCTTGGGGCTGATGTAGTATATAAAGACTGTTAAAGTTGTTGAAAGTGTACTTTCACTCCACAGTCCATACAATGTGGAAACTAAGCTAGAAAAACAGCACATTTTGAATTTGCTGATGCCATAAAAATGAATGTACACTATATTTCCAAAAATATTCGCTCGCCTGCCTTCACACGCATATGAACTTGAGTGAGATCCCATTTATTCCATAAGGTTTAATATGATGTCGGCCCATCCTTTGCAGCTATAACATCTCCAACTCTTCTGGGAAGGCTTTCTACAAGGTTAAGGAGTGTGTTTATGGGAATTTTTGACCACAAGAAGGCCTGGCTTGCAGTCTCTGCTCTAATCCATCCCAAAAATGTTCTATCGGGTTCAGGTCAGCACTCTGTGCAGGCCAGTCAAGTTCTTCCACTCCAAGCTCGCTCATGCATGTCTTTATGGACCTTGCTCTGTGCACTGGTGCGCAGCCATTTTTGGAACAGGAAGGGACCGTCCCCAAACTGCTCCCACAAAGTTGGGAGCATGAAATTGTCCAAAATCTCTTGGTCTGCTGAAGCATTAAGAGTTCCTTTCACTGGAACTAAGGGGCCGAGCCCAACTCCTGAAAAATAACCCCACACCATAATCCCCCCTCCACCAAACTTTACACTTGGCGCAATGCAGTCACTCCAGAGAAAACGTCTCCACTGCTCTAGAGACCAGTGGCAGTGCTTTACACCACTGCATTTGATGCTTTGCATTATACTTGGTGATGTAAGGATTGGATGCAGCTGCTCAGCCATGGAAACCCATTCCATAAAGCTCCTCATTGAGCTCCTGAGAGCGACCCATTCTTTCACTAATGTTTGTAGAAGCAGTCTGCAGGCCTAGGGGCTTGGTTTTATACACCTGTGACCATGGAAGTGATTGGAACACCTGAATTCACTGATTTGGATGGGTGAGTGAATACTTTTGGCAATATAATGTATTTACATATATCCCTCAGCACTTTAGCTCTGCCCATTCACAGTCATAAGGACTTTACTCTGGACAGCTCTTTGAATGAGGAGTAACACAACGCAGCCAATCACAAACCAGTCTTAAAGGCATGATGTTTTTTTGGTGCATAGAACATGTACATCCAACACTATTTGGAGTGGTCCTTTTTAGATGATTAATAAACCTAACCCTCACATGTTTTTACATGTTATTGAGAGTCTGTTGAGTGTTTGATTAATTAAAAAAGGATCACTCAAAATAAAGTGCCACCCATGTATTTTGTGTAGAGTATTTCTCAGTGTTTTTTTTGTTGCACCTAAAAACCCGTAGAAGTGTAGTAGCTACACTGTACACTTGTGTATATTGTGTGTATAAGGAGAGTAACATTAACACTGAATTGAAACAAGTGACAGTGAGTGCATGATATGGCAAACGTCAGGTTTGTCATGTTCCACTGTGCACTGTGGGTACCTGTATTGTCCATTTGTGTAAGAACCAATATCAGCAGGACAGATTTCTCATATATTCAAGTGCACATGGCCAGTAAACCGGTTCTAATTCAATAAAGTGTTTTTTTTCCCTCACCACAACTAGTCCATGCTATTTATACAGCTGATGGTTACAGGCTGAGAAGTGTGTGGTTGCTATGAGAAAAGTAATTTCACTTACAAGTCTTGAAATGTTTCCAGGCGGTTGGCGGGAGTGAAGACGTCCAGCAGTCCGATCACCTGGATCAGGCAGGAAAAGAGAAGAGCGCTTTCAGCAGAAATTAATCAGGGTTTACTGCACAGCAGGCTGGGGGCTGCTACACCATACTGTTATGATACTGTGGCTGTCGTATGTCTACACAGGCCAGCACAACATCACAGGTGACTGACACAGGCGATAATGAAACAATAGGCTTCTCAGTGTATGATGACAAAGCCCACTTGTCAAGCCTATTAAATCTAAAAGAGCAGTGTGTTTCTAGGCTATACGGGGCCTGCCTCAACAAGAGCACTGAACACGTTCTCAGCCGACGCCAGATTCTTGAGCAGCTATGAATCACATTTACCGGTCTTTCATGTCTGGACCCAAGCAAGACATCAGCAGTCAAGACTGATTAGGAATGCAGTGGAAAACTACTACCTTTTTTAACGTATTTCTTTTACATGCTTGATACCAACCATTTTTCTTTTTATACATATATCCTTAAAGCTGTATAAACCTGACTTTGATCAAATATCAAAGTTTGTAGCTTCACCAGCAGGACTGAGCAACAATGAAGGAGAATTCGTATTATAATAATGTCATATGTTAATTTAACTATAATATTTAATAAAACTTTATATTTCATAAAATATTTCATAAAACTTTAATAGTCTTTTGTAAAATAATAAATCCACTAACATGACGATGACTGAGTAGATCACGTAGCAGTGATTTGTAGGATAGAATGCTGTCTTGCAATCTTAAGAAAAAAAAGCACTTTTGTTTATCAACCGATTCAATTCTAAAACCTATGAAGTCCCATTTAGCCAATAAACTTTTGTTTTGTTTTGTTTCCCAGTTAGAAATGACTCCAGTCATACATAACATAGCCACATTGGTGTGGGTTTCCTGAGATTTCTATGAGCCTCCTTTGTGGTAAATTTAGTTATGTTTGACAACATGAACTTTATAATACAAACCTTTTACATGCTGCTGCTGTTTTACAGTTATAAATACAATTTCTTACACTTATTGAGAGACTTTTAAGACTCATTTTATGGTGTTCTTATCTTGTGCATAAATCCTTAAATGAACTTCAACAGCCCTTGTACATCTATTTTAAATCAACATCTTTTCTATGACAAAACTACCTTCACCTTACACTGCCATACAACATTCCCACTGTTACAGGACGCGGCTGCACAGTGACAGACGGAACACTCTGATTTCTCTGTGTAGGCTGTAAACAGGCAAGTTCTGAGGTTATCATCTTAAAAACATTTCATTTGAACAGACACTATGTCATCTATACCACTAAGAAGTCCTTGTAAAACCATTAACAGTAAACTGTACTAACCGTCCCTTTACGTTGGGTATTATGGGTAATTCTCCCGATTCCTTCTGCCATTATCAGACTTTTTACACTTAAAATCACCAGCTGCCCCTGCCCAAAATCATCTCTGCCCCTACAGGTCAAATTCAGTTTATCAGTTTACAACACAAACGTGGAACATGGATGGACCTTTACACCACAGCAGAATTCACGATCCAGCGCATTCATTCTGACCTCCGCCATACTGCCTTGTTTATGCAAAGATAATTCTGATAAATATGTTTCAAAAATAGTGGCATGCCCATTATTATTATTTGAAGCCTTGCATTGAAAACTGAATATGTGACAATTTTTTGTAAAAATCATACAAGCAGGCTATGGCATAGTTTGCTGTCCTGTATTTAAAATAAATGGGTCACTACAATGTAAATAAAGCAGAGTTTGGCTTTTTATGTAAAAAGCTGTATAAAATAAAATAGAAAACAAAACAACTGATAAACCAAAAAAGGCAGAATGGTTCATATATGGTTTTCAGGGGGGCTCATTTGTTGAAGCCTTAATTACATATTATTTCAAATATTATTTAGTGATGTTATTATTTTTCCCCCATAGTCATAAATTCATAAAACAACACTCTTGCAGGAATAATTTCTATTAGATAAATGGATTTTTTTGGTAAACATTCAAATCATTATATGTAATATATATATATATATATATATATATATATATAGCATATTTCACATTAAACATACTCTTGATTTTTTTTTGCAGTGTTCGATATCCTCTGCATTGCTCACTTAAATACAGTAATGTATCTCAAAATGTAAAAGTTCCAGTGATAATGGGCATTTCATGAGTAAAGACAATGAAAATTATTATTATTACTGCATAATTCTGTTATACATATGAATAAGAACACTGCTACTCAAGCTCACTTATTTCCCAGCTTCAACATCCTTTTTTTAAAATTTTTTTTTATTTTTACCCAATTTTCTCCACAATTTTAGTCATTTCTAATTCCACCCGCTACTTAGGACGATGCCACCAACGCTAGGAAGGTGGGGCTAACACAGGCTTCCTCCGAGACCTGTGAAACCAATCACCGATTCTTTTCGAACTGCCACTGACGCAACGTCACGGGACAGCCGAACGCGCTCGGAGGAAAGCACCAACCGCCAGATCTGTTACGTCAGCTAACAGAGGCCTGTCTGACTAGCATCGCGTTGAGTGATGGGAGGAGAAGGGGGGCCATCCTACCCACCCAGAGAGAGTGAGACCAATTGTGCTCTCTTGGACTCCTGGACTACGGATGGCTGTAGCATCACCAGGGATGGAACTCGCGATCTCCTGATGATATGGCCAATGCTTAGACTTTTGTGACACTCGGGAGCCCCAACATCAATTTTTAAATTCCACGTCTAAACTTTGGTTTTCACAGACTGGTACTGGAGGACACATGGCAGCAATGCAATTCTGTGAGTCCTTTAAGAATTCAATCAACCACATGGTGACACAACAATGACCTGAATGTTGTCCTTCTTACTCTATGGCCCAAGGACATACCCAAGAAAGCAAGGCAAGAAAACATGGAGGAAGAGACTCACATTTTCATGTTTCATGTGCTTGAGCAGCCTCAGCTCTCGGTAGGCCCTCTTCGCAAAGATCTCCGACTGGAAGGGCCTGTGCAGCTTCTTGATGGCCACTTTCTCTTTGGTTTTGTCATTGATGGCTGAGCTGAAACAGACAGATGGGCAGTGCTTGAGGCGGTGATGAGTAATGTAACCACAGACCAGTGATGGCTGTATACTTTGTAAACCATAGCAGTTTATAAAACATGGGTAGCAGCTAACCCCAAGAGATTGGCTTTTAGTTCCACTTCTCTTTCCCCTTGTTAACCTACTTACTCATTACAATCTCATGTTTTTAATAGTAAACCAGACTAACTTACCACAGGCTGCAACTCACAACATGAGAGGAAATCTTTTGTATGTCACATTAACTGCATTTATTTGTATACCAATATAACTGTAATGACAAATCTAATACCTTAAAAAGCACTGCAACTGGTATGGTGGATGAACTGGTATATCACCCACTACTTCTCCAAAACTGTGACCATATTTTATACTAGCAAATCGCAGGGGGGTTGACATCTATGAGACACAGATATATACAGTTGTGTTAAATATTATTCAACCCCCACTGCAGTAAAATGTTCTAGCAAGTTTGACAATTATTTTTTATCTTGTTCACAATCAGATCAAATAAGGCCTTGTATAAAAGACAAATGCAACTTAAATTACAACATTTTTTTCTAATATACCAACAAATGTCCATTTTGTGATTTCTTCATTGACAAAATTATTCAACCCCTTAGTCACATACATCATTAGTACTTAGTACAACTCCCTTTGGCAGTAATAACGTCCTTCAGACGTGAAAGATAGCTTGACACAAGGTTCTTGCGGCGATCGACAGGTATCTTAGCCCATTCTCACTGGCATTCCAGAGCATGAGTGACCCACCGCCATGCTTCACAGTAGGCAAGGTGTACTTTTCTGTATAGGCTTCGTTCTTCCTCCTCCAGACATATCGTTGAGCCACAGGCCCAAAGAGTTCCAATTTTGTCTCGTCACTCCAGAGAACAGTATCCCAAAACTTTTGTGGTTTGTCCACATGGTTTTTGGCACACTGGAGTCGACTCTTCTTGTGCTTTGGAGTCAGCAGGGGGGTGCGCCTGGGAGCTCTGGCACGGAGGCCTTCATCTTGCAGTGTGTGCCTTATTGTCTGGGCCGAAACCTGAGTATCTCCCTCTGACAAGTCCAGTTGCAGTTCCTCAGCTGTCAGCTGGGGATTTTTCTCCACTTTTCGTTTCAGGTACTGGACAGCAGTCGCCGACAGCATCCTCTTTCTGCCATGCCAGGTAGCGTTTCTACTGTGCCTTTAGCTTTAAATTTGCGAATTAAGCTTCCAATTGTGTCTCTTGAAATGTTTAATGTGTTTGCTATCTTTTTATATCCATATCCTTGCGTATGAAGAGAAATGACCTCCTCTCTTGGCTTCTTTGACCATTCCCTGGACTTCACCATGTTGCAAAGACACCATTAACTGTCTAGAAGGAGCTGAGTATCTTAGTCCATTTAAATCTGCTTAATTGCTGCTGGTTATGGTTCTGTTCACATCTACATGTGCTTTCAATGCCTGTTTGAAAACACCTGACTGAAACCTCTGTTCTTGAGAGTGGTAATCTTTAAGGGGTTGAATAATTTTGTCAATGAGGAAATCACAAAAAGGACATTCAAGTTGCATTTGTCTATTATACACGCCCTTATTTGATCTGATTGTGAACAAGATAAAAAATAAATGTCAAACTTACTAAAACACTTCACTGCAGTGGGGGTTGAATAATTTTGAACACAACTGTATCTTTAATTTACTACGATGTGAGCATTGCCTCAATATAAATACAAATATCTGCTGATATCAATGTGATCTCAGTATCATCATGCATCCCTATTTGCTCAGAAATAAAATATTAGAATAAACAAATAATATTAATAAGTATTGATTTTATGTATGTCAGTGTGTTTCCAAAGCTCTCCTTGAAGACACCCAGTTATTACAGGCACCATCCAATACCATATCATCTTTATTAATCTTATCTTCATTATCTCTATTAAATTAAATCAAGTGTGCTGCTGATGAAATTGAACAAATCCAGGTGGCTGAAGTGCAGTGAGAAATCTGGGTCCAAACTTATGCTCTCCTAACCAGCTGACAATATAATAACTAATTTTTGAAAATAAGGAATTTGTGTATTTTGCACTGCATTGTTTGTTTGTGTTTATTCTAATCTTGCAGTGTTTTCCTGGCAAAAATTCTTGTCCAGATAAATGGCTTTAAAACTATTTGCTTAGGTGCCTTTGGTCCACATCCTTTTGTATACACATATATACACAGCATGTATCCTTTTTTGCACTACACTTCTTACAACGTGAATTCATAAATACAGTATGTACGTTAAAGCTTGGATTGTTATGAGAACATCCGGACGTCCTTTCAGAACTTGGTACGACATGCACGGTAATATGAATGGATGCATTGTGTAAAAGTCATTCTGCCAAATCGCTCCTGCCTGAAGCGTGTTGAAGGTGTAGGTGTTCAGAGATTGTCTTACATCAAAGAAGAAAATTCGTGTGAAATTTGTCTGACACTTGAGCTGCGTCACTATAGATGTTTTAAGTTGGGCTCTGTTTGGTCCACAGGACCCGGTATAGATCAGCCTGCTACAGAATACAGCTTTCATAGATCTTACAGAGTACATCACTGATACACTGCATATTTCAATAGAAAAGTTTTCATAGAGGCCTGCTGAGGTTTAGGTCGAGGGCCTACTCAGCTGGATGTAGTGATGTTTAATAAGGGCTTTTGCATTTTCAATGCAGTGTTATGTCTGCCCCTGTGACCCAGAAGAAGAAGCGGCTTAGAAGGTGTGTGTGTGTGTGTGTGTGTGTGTGTGTGTGTGTGTGTGTGTGTGTGTGTGTTATTTTTGCTAGTACATTTTGTCGTGAACAGTTCTGCTCAACATTCAGACACCTTTCCTTATTTAATTTACGGCCAGTTATTCATTTTTCAGTGCTGGGAAAAAGAAGAAACCAGTAAATTACACAAAAGCCTTAACAATTAAACAAGAAATTAAATATACAAAATGTTCCATTCTTTTCAGGATTGCTTTCAGTTTTTCTAAGAAATCTGCAACGTTATTTTTCACACCTCACATTTTCTGTACATTTTCACACCTCCACGTTCAGACTGAGAAGCTGGATGCATTGCCTGCTTCTCACAATCTAAATAATCCCAAACATATTTAATCATGTTGAGGTCTGGACTCATGGGTTGTCAGTCCATTGTTCTGAGAACACCAGCAGCTTCTTTGCTTGATTTGCCCATTTTTCTTGTCTTCTTTCTGTTCTCAGTAAGGGCTTCTTAGCATCTACACATCTTTTCAGACACACTCCGTTGAACTACCTTGCTATAGTGGAAGCGGAAAGCTTTAAGCACCGTTTATATGATGGTGACGGTTTTGGTGGTCTACCAGGCGTTGCACCATTGTTAATATTTTCTCTCCACCTTCTGTTCATTTCAGTGTTTCTACCTCCTGTTTTTTCCTTTATTTTTACAAAGTATGGTCTCTGACCTGCACAGTACATATGTATCAAGAAACATGAGAGTGTCAAGCACTGTGATACACTTTGCCATGTTGCTCAGCCCTACATAAAGTGTGGGCTGTGAGTTTATTACACACTGCAATGGGTTTTTTTAGTCGGTGAACAACAGCATGGTTTTCACAGCCCCTTTTCCTTTGAGATGTTTTTTTGTTTCTCACAAAACCAGCGGTTTCGAAAACCTAACAGGAAGTGTATGAGCGACAACTGTTGGGATCTAGGCGGCTTTGAGGTGTCTTTTTTGCTGTAAATATGCGTTTGGACACAATTACTTTCACCAAAACTGAAACTGACAGAAGTCCCAGGACATTTTCACTTGCACTGTATGTGATTCATAGACATTAACCACCGAACGGCACGACTGTATCGAAGACCAAAGACAGCTGAAGCCACTTCCCTCTAGAATTTCACAATAAAGAATGATTTCAGCATGTCCAGCTGCGGCCTCTGATCCTCCTTTCTTCTAGTTAACGACACATGATAGTAGGCTGCGTGTCCAAACAAAACAAACCATAAGAACATGGAAGTCAGCTGCACAAACGCCGTTTACAGTAAGCCGAACGGGCGGGGAGCTTCACGAAATGTTCAGAGAAGCTCAGCGAGGGCATAAACAGGCAGGCATGGCCTTCAGGAGTAGTGTCCAGATGAGAGCTTATCGCAGTGTTACAGCACCATTAGTGGCAAGACACTACACAGGCCTTAATGCTGCCTCTCAGCTTTGCGTGCAATCCATCAAAACAACTGTGAGGCAAACCAGAAAGGCCTTACTAATAATAATGCACGGAAACTTCTGCTGCTCTGCAGTCAGATAGCAAATGAGTCAAGTCATGCAACAAGGCGATACTTGGGAAACAATCATGGTGCATGGAAATTCAAGCTGTTGTGCAGTCAAGAAGGGCAGTTGAGCAGGCATAACTGCTTGTAAGCCTGTTGGGGAGAAGCTGTTAAAGGGAATAATGACAATAATGCATGGCTAACTCAGGCCGTCCTGCAATAAGACAGCAAGTCTGCATTTCTGCCACAGAAAATCTGGGACAGACAGTGACTATGATAATAATAATAATAATGATAATAATGATAATAATAATAATAATAATGGACAGAAATTCAGGCTCCTGCACTGACTAAATCTACATTTGTCATGCATCTCCAGTGAGATGCCTGGAGAGCTGCTGTGGTAAAGCTATTGAGCATCGAGCAGCAGCTAAAAGGCTGTCGACGCTTTAGAGACACTGTTGTGGAGAAGCTGGAGAGGATTCTAGCTAAGCGGCTGGTTTTAAGGTGAACTCACTCACCACACGGTGCCATAGGCTCCGGTTCCAATCTGCTTCAGACGCACGTACTTGTCCGGCACCTCCCACACGGTGCTGTTGATCTCCTCGCGCGAGAATCCGGGCTGCGGCTCCATGGAGAAAAGCGGAGCTCGAGCAGAAACCCCGTCTACCGTACCGCACTGCCGCTCGTGCGCCGAGCCAGCATGATCTCCGCGTCGGGTCGACGGCGCGCGCGACGTGAAATCCGGGCTGTAAGCGTCTCTCAGTAAGTCGCCCTGTGGCTCGTGACGTCATCCGCCCACTCCACGCCCACTTTCCTCCCAGTTTGAACCGGCGCCACTTTCAGATGTGAGTCACAGCAGCTCCGGATTGCGTAAGAGCGAAAACGAAACATGAGCCCGGGCGCCGTTTTACCCGCTGGGGACAATGGTAAAGGAACAGTAGACAGAAAATACCCGCCCCCAGCCCCCTCCTCCGTTCTCTAGTCTTATTAGTGCTCCTGAAATAAGAGCTCCTAAAAATGACCTTCCTTAGCCCTGCTGAAAAAAGACTGGAATCATTAAGCCTGGCTTTGCCCCAGTGAGTAAGCCAAGGGCAACAGCGGCAAGGAAAACCCCCTCCAAGAAACTTTGAGAGCTGCCAAGACTCAAAAAAGGAAACCATCTTCCCTCAGCTAATTTGCTGCAGACCACCTTTGAATCCTGTTATAAAACCATCAAGTCCGTCTAAAATCAAGGGCCTATATCACAGGCCACATTTGCATATATATATATATATATATATATATATATATAATACGCGCACACACACACACACACACACACACACACACACACATCTTCTAAGCCGCTTCTCCCTGTGGGTATATATAGCCGTGTGTTTAGAAAGCTCTGCATGTTAATTTTGGAAGTGTTAGCTCTGCAGTTTTATTCTCTGGGTTAGTCTATAAGGACTCTTATTGTGAAAGTGGGGCTAACTTGAGATAGGAAATACTACCAGAGCTGGTTTGTGAGAAACCTGCTTTTTCACTAAAAAAAGCCAAGAAAACTCACCTGTATGTTTCTCATTTTTCTACGGCTGCGTTTATATAGTTATGTACTTGGTCCAGACCAAAGCATAATATAATAAGCTGCTGGATTTAGTCTCTGGTTTACTTAGCATTCGCACTGATATATTACACCTCAAAGCAGCAGATACGTCAGGTGACATTACCTTGGCTGATATCCGCCGAAGTGAGCCAGTGAGCTGTATTTCTTGCTTTATGCACAGTCATATGCTAAAGTTCTGTGAAATGACATGCTTTACTGATTTCTAAGTGTACAGAAGTTAACACACCCTCTACAGAGAGCACATGTTTGCTCAATTAATGCTTATGTGCTGAATTTAACACGTTAATAAAATGTGGCCTGCAATGGTGCATTTTATATTCTGTGTTCTATATGCTTTATAATATGTAAACCTCAGCAAATAAGCAGAAATAAGACACTAAAATTAGCAGCAAAATGGCATATTTAAGTGTTCTCTGTAAATAATGTGTTATTATACTTATTTTCACCCAGAAAATCAACAGCGCATGTCATTTTATCAGGGGTGTTCGTACAGCTGCATGTATTGTGATATTCTAAAGCAATAAGCCACAAGTGTCCAAAAACAAAAGTCACTGTAAAAACACCCTCGAGTCGCTTGTGGTCAGTATAGATGTCTTTGGTTCATATTGTGTTCATGCTTCTGAGGAACTGCAGTAGAGTTTGTTTGGAAGTGACCAAGACTGGCCTCCTCTGAATATGTGATGCACCGGGATTCACATGGTAGTGTTCTCACGTGTTCTAATGAACCGAAATTAATCACAGCAGAGTTCACTTTAACTAAACCTGTGACGTGTGAACACACTCTTGGAGTTCATTGCATTCCTGTGTTAAAGGTGTTTTGGAGTTTTTCTGTTTGTTCTCTTGCTCTGCGCCTCATGAAAACCTCTGTGATTGTGTCTAACTTTTTTCTTTTTCACAAAAAAGGAAAAGAAAAAAGAAATGAAAACCTTGCTCGCTTCTTCTGTTTTGAACCAGTCATACTTTCAGATGTGAGTGAACAGAGCTCTGCTGGGTGCTTATAGGTCACTATAAAAATGTGGAAATGAACGCCATCTTGTGCCCTGTGTGTTCCTCTATGTGGGAAAGTCCTACCCAGTGTTTGGAGGGGAACAAATTGTTCCTGCACCACTGTGACTGTGGCTAAGTACAGCACTGTCATGATGTGGCATTATAACTGTGAACACTTCTGATAATAGTGCAACATGTTGAAAATGTAGTAATTAGTGAAGGTTTTAGGTAAGACAGTTTTGCGTACTCAGTAAGCCCTTATCAGCAGACTTCCAAAGGAAATAATTGGGTTGGAATGAATGCACAAGGCTAAATAGTTCATGTTATCAAACTCCCATATATATATATATATATATATATATATATATATATAAACACACACAAATATATACACTATATTGCCAAAAGTATTCGCTTGCCCGCCTTCACACACATGTGAATTTGAGTGACATCCCAATCTTAATCCATAGGGTTTAATATGATGTCGGCCCACCCTTTGCAGCTATAACAGCTTCAACTCTTTTCAAGGCTTTCCACAAGAGTTAGGAGTGTGTTTATGGGAATTTTTGACCATTCTTCCAGAAGCGCATTTGTGAGATCAGACACTGATGTTGGACGAGAAGGCCTGGCTTGCAGTCTCCGCTCTAATCCATCCCAAAGGTGTTCTATCGGGTTGAGGTCAGGACTCTGTGCAGGCCGATCAAGTTCTTCCAAAACAAACTCGCTCATCCATGTCTTTATGGACCTGTTTTGTGCACTGGTGTGCAGTCATTTTGGAACAGGAAGGGGCCGTCCCCAAACTGTTCCCTCAAAAGTTGGGAGCATGAAATTGTCCAAAATCTCTTGGTCTGCTGAAGCATTAAGAGTTCCTTTCACGGGAACTAAGGGGCCGAGCCCAAATCCTGAAAAACAACCCCACACCATAATCCCCCCTCCACCAAACTTTACACTTGGCACAATGCAGTCAGACAAGTACCGTTCTCCTGGCAACCACCAAACCCAGACTCGTCCATCAGATTGCCAGATGGAGAAGCGTGATTCTTCACTCCAGAAAGTATGTCTCCACTGCTCTAGAGTCCAGTGTTCCATTGACTTACATTAAAAATAAAGTATATATTTTTTATTGCTTTGC
Source organism: Pygocentrus nattereri (assembly GCF_015220715.1). NCBI lineage: Eukaryota > Metazoa > Chordata > Actinopteri > Characiformes > Serrasalmidae > Pygocentrus > Pygocentrus nattereri. Next base: position 10,158,598 of record NC_051238.1, on the reverse strand, counting down.
GTATCTGGTAGAGTGGCGCTCCAGCAGAGCAGCTATAATGGATAAAACACCCCTGAAATGTTCCCGGCGATTTATAAAATAACACAGATTCTGTTCTGTATCAGGTCTCACAGTAAGCTGCCTGTTCCGTGCCCCATTAAAAGTGTATCAGAGATATTTTTTCACAACGTCTGACTTCAACAGCACAGATTTCACAAGTAGTGTTGTAAAACATTGCACTATTCCTTTTTTCACAACAATGCCAGTAACAGTATTGGCAAGATTTCCTCATTATCTGCGGTAAACAGAAAAACATGCAAGTTTACAAACAACACATTCCATCCCAAGAAACAACTCAGGTGCAGTGATCGGTGGAGTGTATAAAAATACAGTGTGTCTGTGTGTGGTGTTTTGTGTGTGTGTGTATATATGTGTGAGTGTGTGTGTAAATGTGTGTGAATGAGTGTGTATCTGTGAGTTAAGACACACTGCCATGCAAAAGTTCCAAGACAAGTAATTCCAAAAGTTTGGAATTACCAAGTGGTTTGGTTTTGCTAATATTTTAATTGATATATTTATATACACAATAATAACTTTGACAAAGTGAATTCAGATCCTATAAACTAGTCATATGCAAAAGTTTGAGCACACCTGGTCAAATGATATGTTTTGTTGATGATCTAAGTAAAAATAAGTTACACGTTCTACAGAGAAAAAACACTTCTGCACGTTTTAATGCACAGTTACTGTCTATTTGCTGAATTAAATATATTTGAATAAAAAAATAAACATAAAATGTGGCCTGTTCCACATTTTCTATTTGAAGTTTTTTTCAATATGTTAAATCCAGCCAATAAATGAAAATTATGCACTACAATTTGCAGAAATATGCCATCCACTGATTTTCACATTTTTTGCATAGATTGATAATTAAGTCATACATGGCATCCAGAGTGGAAGCTCTGCTCTACAGAATCTTGCCATGTCAGAATTGCTCAGTCAGTAGTAGAGCCTCTAAAAGCTTCCTCGCAGAAAGTTGATACAAGTCCTGGTTATGAATAAGCTGTACTCTTACCAAACAGATTCTGTGAAGTACCAAAAAAAGCTTCTATGACTTCTTTTCAACAGTTTTTGGTTCTGTATAGAATCATTTTTAAACGGTTCATATGAGAACCCTATACACCCTATACCCTATACAGAATTATGATTGCTGTTAATACATTCTTATGGTTCTTTGGGGTTCACAGTTCTACAGAGAACCACTGCTTATAATAAAGAAACCTTGAAGAACCATTTCTAAGGGTGTGCCTGTTAAGAATGTGACATTGTTTTATGCTAATTTTTAAGTTTTTGACCTAATTTGGCCAACATTTTCCTGAAGTTCCATTCATGGTGGAGAGATACATGCAGGGTGTTATGAGGCAAAATAGTCACCAAAGATTTCAGATTTACTGGTATTTTACCATCATTAACATTAACACTCAGAAGACAAACTCGCCGGCTGTTTATAGGATAGTATTGGATAGTAAATGACTATATTTTTGTTACAGATAATATGATCCCTGGTTCCTACCACCAACACTGTAAAGAAATCTGAGTCAGTAAGTTTCACTACAATGAATGAAATGTAGGATATGAGCCCTTCACAAAAATCACAAGACGTTTGTGTTTTTCCGTAACATATTAAATTTTTAATACTGCACCTGGATTAAGTCCAGTATATTGGAATGGATAAAGGCAACAAGTAAGTGAGGAGAAAAAGTATAAAACAGTCTTTTCTCTCTGGCTGCTTGCATGATAGATAAAAGCTGTTATGTTCACAATCATCACCTTACAATACAACAGAATGGGCTTCATTCACTATGATCTTTTATCTTAACCCTTTTGTGGTGTTGAAGTGTTTGTTACTCAGTGGTCTTGTGGACCCACCACATGACTGTTTTTTTTTTTTTAATAATCTTTTTATTGGGTTTATAACAAGACAAATCACACACAACAACAGTGAAAAGACAAAAGGACAAAACAAGACTGTTGTTAAAAAAGGAAAAAGAAAGAAGAAGAAAAAAATGGATAAAATCTAAATAAATAAATGCACAAAAAAACAAACAAAAAAAAGAAACAAAAAAAAAAATCAAATACCAGTGTCAGTCATTCAAAGCAACTTGAAAAGGATATTAAACTTATAAGAAACAGTGATACATAAATATGTATCAAAATTTTGTAGTAATTACTTTAAACCCTGAGATGTTATTTTAAGGGAGGTCCAATGAAGACAACTTGTCTAAGTAATTAAAAAAAGGGTTCCAAGTGTTATAAAGTCTTTGGATGGAACCCGACTTAACGCTTCTAATCTTCTCCATTTTCACCACATTACACAATTCTGAGATCCACACAGAGGGAGAAGGGGGGACAGGAGATTTCCACTTCAAAAGTATAGGTTTCCTAGCAAGGAGAGTGGCCTTAGAAACAAAATCTACCTCCACAGATCTCAAAGTGGGTGGTTCAGGGAACACACTAAACAAAGCGACGAAGACATTTGGTTCAAGAGTTCGTCCCAGTATATCAGATAAAGACTGAAAAATCTCAGACCAGAATGAGTGCAGTGAAGGACAGGACCAAAAAGAATGCAAATGGTTTGCTACTGCTTGGCGACATTTATCACAGGTCGGATCAGTATTGTTATATATATTAGAGAGTCTGAGTTTAAAATGGAAGCGGTGAACAATCTTACATTGAATTAGAGATTCTGTGCACCTTCTGCAATATGCAATCCCAAAGTTCTTTTGAAACAGGTTCCTCCAGCTCTGATTCCCAAAGGGCCTTGATATTCTCTAGGAATGACATTCATAATAAATTGATCTGTCAATATAAATGAGATATTAGGCCTTTAGAAAAGGGGGATAATTGGAAAAACCTATCCAAAGGGGATGCAACCAGTAACTTGGGAAACTGAGGAACTGTGTTCTTTTCAAAACTATGAATCTGAAGATATCTAAAAAAATGTAGGTTTGGTAAAGTGTATTTATTGACCAGTTGTTGAAAAGATGCAAATGTATCCTCTATGTATAAATCTTTAAACCGTTTAATCCCCAGATTGGACCAAACCCCAAACACGTTGTCCATTAGTGATGGAGAAAAAGCAGGACACCCAGCGATGGGACACAAAGTGGAAAATAACTGTAGGCCAAAATACTTCCGAAATTGAGTCCAAATTCTCAAAGATGATTTAACAATAGTGTTCTTTAAGTAACTTGATTTGGGACCTTTAATTGATGAGCATATCAGGGCAGCTAGAGATGCTGACTGTTTTTTAAAATAATAATCATAATAATTTATGTTAAAATACCAGATGTTTAAAATACCACAAGTAGCCACTGTAGGGTTCTCCTTTAGCAGCTGTAGCCAGTCAGCAGCCTGTCCATGTTGTCCCCCCTTACACACACACACACACACACACACACACACACACACACACACACACACACACACACACACACACACACACACACAGACATACACACACTAACAGCAGGCCATGTAGGAGGAGAACAGAGATCAGACACTTTTATTCTCCAGGTCTCCAGTTCCACCTGCTAGTTAGGACTCCCCCAATCACACAATACTACCAATGCTAGGAGGGTGAAGACTAACACAAGCTTCCTCCAAGGCCTGTGAAGCCACCGCTTCTTTTCGAACTGCCGCTCACCCAACGGCATTAGACAGCTGAACGCACTCAGAGGAAAGTGCCAACAGCCAGATCTGTTACATCAGCTAACAGACACCTACATGTCTACCAAATGATTCTGAAACATTAGCAGTTAGTTATAAACTCGAGTGAACACGTGTAGAGAAACTACCTTAAGTGAAAAGATGGGAACTGTGTCAAAGTCTTACTGCAACAGAAACATTTTAAAAGAAGTGAAAAGTCCCCCGGCCTGAGATTTGAAATTGAATGAGCACTTTAAATGTCTAAATGAAAATGTAAACAAGGAAAAGTCATCCAAAATATAGTATCAAATCATTTAAGTATGTCCACACCTCTGTTTATAAAGCAGAAATAAACTGAAACACAGTTTCATTTTATTGATTAATGTTTTCACAGGATTAAAATGAGATTCAGAGTGTGCAGGTACAGCCAGGTAAAGTCTGAACAGCCCTGATCTAGTTTTCCTGATTTTCAAAGAAAAATGAGTGATGTTTTTATTATGTTAAATTCCACACATAAACAGTAGTTGTGCATTAAAATGCACAGAAGTGTGTTCCCTATGAAGGCTGTATTCACTTATTTCACTTAGAAAAGCAACAAAACACGGTGCCCAAACTTTACATACACCTTTATGCTAAAAAGAACAAAATAGACGTTCTGACTCAACTTCATCTGTCTTGCTTTGTAGCTTGGTGGTAAAGCAGGACATTTATGATCACCACACACAAGACACAGTATGGAAGGAAATGAAAAGTGTGTCATAACAAATTGACAGTGACTCCAAGAACAGCTCTCTACTCTTAATTATTTATTTGACCCATTAATCGCAGAGTCTCTCTGTAGACCATCTGAGGCCTTAGGCTTACTTGCCCTTGCCTTATATACACTAACCACTAGATGGTGCTGCTGTGCTGTGCAAAATCAACCTGGTCTGGCTCTGCAGAGAACATCTTGAAAAAAGAATGCTAGGATGAGTAGTTTAGCTCGACATAATTTAGAGATAAAGTACTGTAAACTATGAGCTTGACTTGAGTATAAGGAACATAAGACTGATGAGAAGTCTCCAATATGTCAATGGCACTCTCCTACAATACATCAAACATTCTGTATATCTCAGTACATAAACAGTACTTTGCAAAATCAAAGACCATTCATTTGTTACATTTCTAGATAAAATTGCCATTGAGGATAAGTTATAAATTTTTCCGATATTTCTAAGGAGATTACATCCACTAAGTCGCTTCTCCCTCAGGGTCATGGGGGTTGCTGGAGCCTATCCCAGCTGTCATCGGGTGGAAGGCAGGATACACCCTGGACATGTCGCCTGTTCATTGCAGGGCCAATAGACAAACATACACATTAACTCACACACTCACACCTAAGGGCAATTTAGCAAGTCCAATTGGCCTGACTACATGTCTTTGGACTGTAAAACTGGAAGTACCCAGAGGAAACCCACGCAGACACGGGGAGAACATGCAAACTTCAAACAGAAAGGACACTGGTCCCCCGGCCAGGGAATCAACCCCAGGCCCACCGTGCCGTCTAAGGAGATTACATGGAGATAAACATGATTTTCATCATGTTTGGAGTTCAAAAATGATTAAAATATGCAGTTTATGTATTTAAAATAAATAAACACCAATTAAAGCTTTCATCTTTAGGAGAGAGAAAAAAATCAAGTTGCTTCAGATCTGAAAAATCCACAGGCATTTCTGTCCATCCTTTCACTTTCAGAGGACAGCTCAGCGCTATGGGTCTGAAAGGATGTGTAGCTGTTAAGAAGCTCTTACTGAGAAAAGGAGACATTTGCAAACCAAGCAAAGAAGCTGCTTGTTCTCAGAACAATGGACAGAGACTGACCACCCCAGAGTCCAGACCTCAACAACAGTGAACATGTTTGGGATTGCCTGGATTATAAGAAGCAGAAAATCCAACTAATTTCTAAGACTGAACTTCCCTGCTGATTTCTATCCAAAACTTAACATAAGTCTCCTGAAGAGAATGGGAGCTGTGATAAAGACAAAGTGTGGACACAGTGACTACTGAAAAATGATACACTATATAGCCCATCCATCCATCCATCCATTTTCTAAGCCGCTTCTCCGTCAGGGTCGCGGGGGGGTGCTGGAGCCTATCCCAGCAGTCTTCGGGCGGAAGGCAGGATACACCCTGGATGGGTCGCCAGTCCATCGCAGGGCAGACAGACAGACACAGACACACTATATAGCCAAATCATTGAATTCAGGTGTTCCAATCACTTCCATGGCCACATAAAACCAAGTGTATAAAACCAAACCCCTAGGCCTGCAGACTGCTTCTACAGACATCAGTGAAAGAATGGGTCACTCTCAGGAGCTCAGTGAATTCCAGCGTGGTACCGTGATCGGACGCCACCTGTGCAACAAGTCTAGTCGTGAAATTTCCTCACTACTAAATTTTCCACAGTCAACTGTCAGTGGTATTATAACAACGTGGAAGTGATTGGGAATGACAGCAACTCAGCTACTAAGTGGTCGGCCACGTAAAATGACAGAGCAGGGTCAGCAGGTGCTGAGGCGCATAGTGCGCAGAGGTCGCCAACTTCCTACAGAGTCAAACCCTACAGACCTCCAAACTTCATGCGGCCTTCAGATTAGCTCAAGAACAGCATAGAGAGCTTCATGGAATGTGTTTCCATGGTCGAGCAGCTGAGCCCAAGCCTTACATCACCAAGCGCAATGCAAAGCGTTGAATGCAGTGGTTTAAGCGCCGCCACTGGACTCTAGAGCAGTGGAGACGTGTTCTCTGGAGTAACGAATCACGTTTCTCCGTCTACCAATCTGATGGACGAGTCTGGGTTTGGCGGTTGCCAGGAGAACGGTACTTGTCTAACTGCATTGTGCCAAGTGTAAAGTTTGGTGGAGGGGGGATTATGGTGTGGGGTTGTTTTTCAGGAGTTGGGCATGACCCCTAAGTTCCAGTGAAAGGAACTCTTAATGCTTCAGCAGACCAAGAGATTTTGGATTATTTCATGCTCCCAACTTTGTGGTCCATAAAGACATGGATGAGCGAGTTTGGTGTGGAAGAACTTGACTGGCCTGCACAGAGTCTTGACCTCAACCCGATAGAACACCTTTGGTATGAATTAGAGCGGAGACTGTGAGCCAGGCCTTCTCGTCCAACATCAGTGTCTGACCTCACAAATGCGCTTGTGGAAGAATGGTAAAAAATTCCCATAAACACATTCCTAAAAGAAGAGTTGAGGCTGTTATACCTGCAAAGGGTGGGCCGACATCATAATAAACCCTATGGATTAAGAATGGGATGCCACTCAATTTTTATATACGTGTGAAGGCAGACGAGTGAATACTTTTGGAAATATAGTGTATTTATGACCAATAAGGGCTATAAATACATACATAAATTATTCCCTTGGTCAAAGATAGTGTTTGTGCTGGTAAAACGAAGCGGAGGAGAAATCAGCACTTCTGCTGCCTTCCTGTGTTTGCAGTGTAAATATAATTGGTTCGTTAGAGGTTGTGTGTGTGTGTGTGTGTGTGTGTGTTGTGTTGTGTTGTGTTGTGTTGTGGTGGGCTCTTCCTTCCTGAAATAACGCTTCAGGGTCTTCGCTCGTACTTTTCTCAACCTACAGTTAAATGTCAACAGCATGCAGGTAATGTATTCCTAACAGTGCACGTTGCTTCATTTAAAATTCAGTGAGCTTGTTAAACAGGACTAAGTGTTAAAGAAATGAACAACAAGACATGTCTGAATCTATATGCACTCATGGTGGTCTTGAATGCATTCTCTTCATACCCAATAAGGGAGAATACATCATCTCACTAATTTTGACCTACTTTGAGCATCAGAGTTTGTTAGCTAGGATAGCCATCTTCTGCATATCTTCTGAATGAATGGGAATTCAGGAAGTCTGGATAATCTGGGACACCAGTCACATGACTATAAACCAACAGCTGAACTTTAGACTGAATCTCAAATGACTTCTTACCTACTTATGTGAGTTATGAGTTTGGCCTCTTCACCCAAATCTGGTACAGCTTTTTTGCTGACTAGTTTTGCTGACATGTTAGCTAGGCCCAGCAGTGAAAATACATTTCTCTGACAAACTAACATGTTGGTACATTGTCCACTAAGGAGAAAATACCACCCATAGAAGATGACGAGTCTTCACCAGCATCCAGTGTTGTATTGGTTGGCTCTGTTAGCTCCTTAGCTCATCTGAAGAGGCAGCCTCAGTTGCTCATCCAAACCTGCTGATGTCCCTTGGCTACTCTTAAAAACTAAAACGCTAATGTTCTTCAAATGAACTACAGTAATGTTGGCCAAAGTCCCTTTGCTGCTATTGTTTTTCTGTTTATCCATCCATGAACCCTTAGGGATACATCAAACATCAAAATTTGTTGTTATGCACATCCCTAGTCTGAATCCAAAAGGCTATTTTTTAGATTTATGCACTGTTTAGGTACAGTCCATTGTTCTTAGTCCAGTGTAGTGCACTGAGGAGTAGATAACCATTTGAGATTCAGCCTTCATATTAGGTTGATTTTACGGCTGTCAATACCTGTTATATTTCAGCAACAAGCCACAAGAGGCAGTGCGTTACTGTGATTTTATCACAGCCCATATAACAAGCATGTATCAGCTGGCTGGCTTGATAAGGTCAGCACCCCGGTGACTGTGTGCCACTGCTGGTCCACACTTGGACCACTAAGATCACTGCCCTGCGTACAAGGTCTAACTAGTTTTAAATCTCCTCAAACAGGCTTTAATGGCATGTGAGCGGCCCTTAATTTCAGAAAATAAATTAAGACGAATATTACAGACAATTGAGCTAAAAATAAGGACCAGGTCTAATATAAAACCATAAAGATGAAGATGTTGATGCTGGTAAAATAATTTATGAGACTAGTTTACAAAGGATAATGAAAGAAAGAAACGACCGTAAACTAAGTCAATAGGACTGTGAATGGAAAAAGAGGGACATTTTATTAAACACTCTGCTTCAGGACCAGTTACCCACCTGGAAAACACTGAGAAAAAAGTCTGTGGGCCGCCAGCTTTACTGTCAGTCGGCCAACAGTGGCTCACTATCCTCTTGCTATCTGGGGGCAAAGGGTGTTGTACAACGAGTAATTCCCTTACCCCATGACGAAAGCACAGCCTCAGGTGGCTTAAGTAATTAAGTAATTAGAATTACTGCGTTTTCCAACAATGACAGGCTAAAATATGATAAAATGCACAAATTTTCAAGAAACAATTTTTTTGTATTTAAAATATTGCAATATCTTCTCCACAAAGAAAAGTAGATGTTTATATATATATATATATATATATATATATATATATATATATATATATATATATATATAGTTATTAAGCAACTATGGGTGCTGAAAGAAGACAAAAACTTTCAGTTCCCCATCATTGCTGCACTTATTTCATGACCTTTTAAATGTTTTGTAATATAATAATTAAAGTATCAGAACATTGTAGTGTTTAATACAGAAAATTTCATTGTTTAAGTAGTTTTTCACACTGCAACTATGTAATCTATGTGATTGTGTTGCATTTGTATCAAGCTGATGGTGCCACACATTTATTTTCCCACACTAATACTGTTTAGGGCAAAAACAGACATATGAAGCTTGTAAGACATTCAAGTAATGCTTTTTTTTACTTGTTTTTCAGTAAAGATGTGTAAAAAATCAATACTTCCAAAATGTGGTTTTTGCATGCCTCACATTTTAAAAATGTCCTATCACATGAAAAAATGTGTTCACATGTGAAAAACATGGGATTACTTTTACTATTAAATATATATGTGACTTTTCTGAAAGGGTGCATATAAAATGGCCCATCAGGTTCTGTTTCATACTGTAACAGAGATCAGTAGGAGACTGTAAAATGTGCAAACTGCCAACTAATCATTGCCAATTCATCAGGAAAGTAAATGCTAAGCGATGATTTTTTTCAATCAATTTTCTGAGTTGGAGTAATCATGGCATCCCTAACTGATTTAATGTAGCTCTAGCTTATGTAAAGCAGGCCAGCATCTGCACCTTGAGATACACTGTGTGGTATTTAAGTATTTCAGTGCTTAATTCCTTCAACCGGCCTCCAGATCCGCCTCCCTCTGCTCCTGCCGAGCATTAACTGCACTAAAGTGTGTCAGGCCGCTCCCTCATAAATAAATCAGCGGCTTTGAGAACTCACATTAGTGCGCATTTTGACATTTCTTTTCTCGTGACGCACAATGAGGAGCATTGTAGGAGCATTGCCTCAGTCTTTTGGATCCAGAGGAGGATTACGGTCGGAGGGACTAATAAACAAACAAACAAATGAATGAACAAATAAACAAAAACATTCATTACTCTCACCCTTTCAAAAATCCCTCTCATAATCAGCTCAGCAGCTTCCGTCATGCTTCTGTCGAGAAATTAACAGCTGCCTGGGCCAGCAGCTGTGATCCGCTTTGTCAGTCATTGTGCATGCAGAGGTGGCCCGACATAGAATGAACTCTGGGGAAAAAAAACAGTTTGTGCTGGCCGGTGTACTGGTCTGTACTGATATACTGGTTTGGAGCAAGTTGTATGGGGGTGGGGAGGAGTGGGGGGTGGTCTGACCTGCCTTAGTTAAGACTTTGACTGCTCCAAAACAAGCAAAGATTAAAGCTTGGGTTCTTTATAATTTTGGGATGGCATGATGGTGCATTGGGTAGTGTGGTTTTCTCGCAGCCTTAAGGGACTGGGTTTGATTTCCAGGCAGGGGAACCAGGGTTCTTTCTGTGTAGAGTACATGTTTGTGTTTCCTCCCATAGTCTAAAGTCATATAGTAAGGTGAACTGGAGAAGCTATAGTGCTCCTAGGTGTAAATGTAGGTGTCTGCCCTGTGATGAGCTGGTGACCTGCCCAGGGTGTTTCCTGCCTTCTGCCCAACGACTGCTCGGATAGGCTCCAGCACCCCTTGCTACCCAGGAGGATAAACGGCTTAGATAATGTATGTTACCAATTACAAGTAGTAAGTAACTTTAATTGTATATGACACTGTATGATGCTAACTTTTTGCTTCCTTTAGCAGGCAATTCTTCAGTGTTCCAAAAACACATCATTTTTCTCATACTGCACGTCTCAATTCACCCTCTGTCTGAAACAATTCCTACGTCTTTAAGTGGGTCCAGCGTGCTCACTCTGTTTTGACGGCAACCTGCTACAAGTTCCGCCCCTACATTGCTCGGGCTATTTTTACAATCGTCTGCCATATCAGTTTGAACCAGAGTCCAATACTGAAAGTCGGGTAGAACGAGATGAAAATCTCAATCCACCCTCGCAAGCTAGACTGGAGCCGGACATTTCAGAGCGCTAAGATTTTATTTAGCACCTCTCGTGTGAAGTCGCACCATGCTTACCAGTTAGTGGGTAAGAAGGACTGTGTAATGAGATTGCGTCATCTTATAACAAAGAATTCCAGTGAGGTATTTTAGGCAGCTGAGAAAAGTGGTTTCTGTGGGAAAGAGTTTGTCCCTCTGGTGTCTACTCTGAGCTTTGTGAACTTTTCAGGCTTTGTGACCTTTCAGACAGATTACATGCACAAAAAAGCTACACAACACACAAAAGCAAAGGGAAAAATAGCACAATAGGTCACCTTTAATGCAAACTGTGACGTTTGAATGATTTTGTGATATTGACTGCCCCCTAGTGTCTGTAGAGAGAGATTCATGGGAAAAGCAAAGCTAATCCCATTGCTCATCTCCAGGAAGGCATCACTCTTTTTGTGATAGTGGGTCACAGTGTGGCTGTCCAGCTAGTGATTAGAAACAAGTTAAAGGTGTGCTTTCACGTGCTCCTGCTGCTCCACAGGGGAATTAACTGCTGCTCTCGATCAATGGAGTTGCAGAAAAATGAGAGCGAGAGAGAGAGAGTGAGAGAGCTGGTGTGATTAATGGGGGTGACCTTGTCGACAGCTTGAAGTCTACTTCCCCCTGTGTGAAAGCAACCCTTAGGCAACCCTTATGTTTGGAAGGAACCCCCAGCATGCAAATGCTCTCTTTACCCCCAAGAGGACTATAAAGTAATACTTCAAACAGTTCATTTACAGCAGGGTTGTCAAATTAAAGTCCTGAAGGGCCACAGCACTTCCCACTTTAGGATATATAACACCTGATTCAACAGCTCACAGCAAGCTGAGACCATGTATTGATTTAACTGCAACTATAAATTCAGTTCAGATTCAACTGTGAAATAGTTCTTTTAACCCTCTTATTTTTGTATGCATAAGCTGCACTCTGATAGATTATTTGAAACTCTAGTCTTGGTTTGGCAATAGTTTTATTTCTTAATTTTCTGACTAAGGCTTTGCTGCCACCTCTGGCATAAATATGAAATGAAATGGAAATGTACAGAAAGATTGGACATTATACACAAATCAATACTTATGGCTAATTTTGTCTAGATTTATCTATTTTTAAAACTGCTGATGAACCCAGCCTTAATCGCAACCTTTGTAAAGGTCAGAGTGGGCATTAGGAATATTTTACAGTATGTGCTCTACTCTTCATTCATCATCTTTAACTGCTTAATATAGCTACAGTCACAATAGCAGTTCTGAGAGCAGATAAGTCCTCTGCAGCTTCCTCAAGCTCATCCTGGTGGATCCCGAGCTGCTCCCAGGCCAACTTCAAGATATAATCCTTCCAGCAGGTTCTAGGACGACCTCAGTTTCTCATCCCTGTAGGCCATGCCTGGTACATCCCCAGAAGCCACCAGGAGGCTTCCGGGGATCATCCTGGTTAGATGCCCAAACCACCTCAACTGGCTCCTCTCAATGTGGAGGAGTAGCGCCTCTACTCCGAACTCCTGGAGTCCCTCCCCCTATCCAGTAGAGTGTAGCCTTCCACTTTGTGAAGAAAGCTAATTTCTGCCGTTTGTATTTGCAATTTCATTCTTTCAGTCATTACCCACAACTCAAGACCACAGGTGAGGGTTGGGATGTAGACCGACCGGTAAACAGGAAGCTTTGCCTTATGGCTTACGGTCTTGTACAGTGATCGCATTACTGCTGCTGCCTGTATCAGCCTCATGATTCCCATTACTCGTGAACAAGAACCAGAGATACTTAAACTCCTCCATCTGGGGCAGGTCTTTTCGCCTTACCTGAAGTGGGCATGACATTCTTTTCCAGGCTAGGACTATGGACTCAAACTTGCAGCTGCTGATCCGCATACTGCAAACCGCTCCAGCTCTTCTGTTCTAGATAGCTAAACTATTTAAAACAGCAGATAATGCATAAACCACATTTGGGTGAATTTAGCTACAATAACAAACTGTGAACTATTTGTTATGACTTATGTAACAATGTGACCCAAGAAAGCATATCAAATCTTATCATGTCCAGTATCAGATTTTGACTACATTTCTGAGAGCGCTTGAGGGAGCTGAGAATATTCCAGGGGGAGCTGCAGCCTCTTCTAGTGCCCCCTTGATGCCACCAGTCTTGGCTCAGATTCAGTTCAATCCAGTTTTTTTTTTGTGTGTAGCTCAGGCATTGTCCCATAGCAGCTTTCCAAAATGTGAGTCCAGTCCCCTAATGATGGGTGAGAAGAAGCTTCCTGAAAAAAAAGAAGCATGAGAGGAACCAAGTTTCAAAAGTAGAACCGATTCTCTAGGCTATAATAGGGCAAGTCAACAAGGAAGACTAAACAAAGACACAGGGCTCATACAGAGGAAAGATCCAGGATATAAACCAGTGAATAAAGTCTGGAATCTGGAAGATTTTGAGATTATGTGGGACACATACAAGCTATGAGAATATGGTGGTAAAGATGTTCAGTGCAAGTGTAAGGCAGGATTACAACTTCAGGAAACAAGTGGAGAGGTCATGCAGGGTTGCACTCATAAAGCTCATTACAAATCAGGACAGAGAGGGACGTGATGGCATTAAATTCTCAGGGGCATCCAAGTGAAGCCTTTATCACAGCAGGAGGTTGAATATCACATGCAACTGTGTCCAGAGTGGTCAGGTCCAGAGGGTATGTGAAACTAGAGCTATGATTGGGCCAAATTTAGATTCTGTGGCCCTCAAAATTCTGTTTGAACCTGAGCATAGTCGTCAAACCTCTGTATGAATCTGACTGTAGCCCTCAGAATTCTGTCTGAAATGACTATAACCCTTAAAAATTTGTCTAAATTTGACCGTAGCCCTCAAAATGCTGGCTGAATTGACTGTAGCTCTCAAACTTCTGTCTGAATCTGACTGCAGCCCTCAAAAGTCTGTCTGAGTCTGACTGTAGCCCTCAAAGATCTGTCTGAATCTGATTGTAGCCCTCAAAATTCTGTCTGAATCTGACTGTAGCCCTGAAAATTTTGTCTGAATCTGACTGTAGCCATAAAAATGGTCTGAATCTAACTGTAGCCATAAAAAATCTGTTTGAATCTGACTTTAACCCAACAAAACTCTGTCTGAAGCCTTCAGAATTCTTTTTAAACATGACTATAAGCAGACAAATCTGTCCTAACCCATCAATAGCCCCAGTCTGCCAAGTTCTGACCACTATTTCAAGCTCTAAGTGAAATTACACCCGAAAAATGACCTCAGTGTATTGGGATCTTGGACTGGCATCATGTCATGTCAATCTCAAATTTTTTTTATCAAGCTGAGGCCCAATGAGAATGTCTCATGGGTTTCAAGAGTGAACTACTTCATACGGTGATGAAATCCTTCTCATGCCATCTCAGTTTAAGTGCATCAGCAGGGTTATTGTTGTATTCTCGCTGTTTATGAGTAGAGTTATTGAGCACTGGCAGACTGACAGGTGTGTAAATGGCTTTTCAGTAATGTTCCCTTCCCCAACAGAATTTTTATTTCCTCTTATTGACCGATTTGCTTACTGCATGGTGTCCCACTCACAGTTGGCAGTGGACTGATTCTGGCTGTAGATGGAAAGCCCTCTGTATAGAGCAGTAAATGGGGGGTTATGAAAAGTCCCCCATCTTGTAAATGTTTCATTTGTTTTAAAGAGATTAGAATTAGGTGGCAGATGGACAATAAGGTCTCATTCCTTTTCCCACAAAAGCATGCATGCACATGCTCTCTCGGCTCACGCTCTCACACATTTTTAATTACCTTCGACAATGCCCCTGGCCTCCGCTCTGTGTGACTGCTGAAAGTACACTCGGGCAGCAACAAGCTGACTCATTACCGTCCATTACGAGCAGAGATGGACCTGATGAGAGCTACAGCTCAGGCATGAGCTCTCTCTCTCTCTCTCTCTCTCTCTCTCTCTCTCTCTCTCTCTCTCTCTCTCTTTCTCTCTCTCTCTCTCTCTAGCTGGCTCTGTCCTTTCATAACACTCCTCCTCCTCATCTCTCTCATTTTCTATTTCTCCCACTCTCCCTCCCATTTGTCTCTCTTTGTCTTCCTTCTCTCATCTTTCTGTTATTTCTCTTTTCTTTCTCATTTTATGTCTCTTTTTCTTTCTGTTTACTTTCACTTTTTTCTTTTTCTTTTCCTCTGTATCTCGTCCCTCTATCTCCCTCTATATCTCCCTCCCCTTCTCTCTCACTCTCTCTCCCTCTCTGTGTCTCTTGCTGTCTTTCATGTTCTTTCTTGCTCTCTCTCTCTCTCTCTCTGTATCTCTTTTCTTTGCTCTATGTTTCTCTCTCTCTCTCAGCCTCTTTTCCTTTCTCTCTGGCTCTCTCTTACCCTTTCTCTATATCTCTTTCCCTTTCTCCCTGTCTTTTGCTGTATCTCTATCTCTTTCCCTTTAATTCTCTCTCTGTCTTTTTTTCTCAGCAGATCTCTTTCACTCTGTATTTCTTTCCTTTTCTCTGTCTCTCTTTCACAGTCCCCCCCCCTCTCTCTGTCTCTCTCTCTCTCTCTCTCTCTCTCTCTCTCTCTCTCTCTCTCTCTCTCTCTCTCTCTCTCTCTCTCTCTCTCTCTCTCTCTCTCTCTCTGTCTCTCTCTCTCTCTCTCTCTCTCTCTATCTCTCTCTCTCTCTCTCTCTCTCTCTCTCTCTCTCTCTCTCTCTGTCATTGTTGTGCTCTCTTAATGAGACACCATTGTGTTGCAGACTCTGCTGCGCTGCCGGCCGTTTATTTATCTCCCAAATTATTTATGCATGGATTTATTTGCTCATTAATTTGGATTCACA
This sequence comes from Pygocentrus nattereri, assembly GCF_015220715.1. Lineage (NCBI taxonomy): Eukaryota > Metazoa > Chordata > Actinopteri > Characiformes > Serrasalmidae > Pygocentrus > Pygocentrus nattereri. Next base: position 10,142,765 of record NC_051238.1, on the reverse strand, counting down.
GGGAAATTAAACACATGAGAGCTTTGGGCGCACTATTGTTCAGCAGCTGCACTCTCCCCTACATTATCTCTCTCACAGTTACCCAGGCAGAGTGCTGTGGAAGAGTCAGAAACACTGAACACGATAAGGTGTAGTCATTAAGAGGCAGAACGGACAGACATTTAGCGCTGACTTTTCCCCCAACTGTTCCACTTTGAAGTTGCCAATCTAGCACCTGGACTCCGTGTACTATCGAACTGGCACAGGCTCTGTTTTAGAGGGGAGGATAGGTTAAGCACCAGAAATGACTTACCAGATCATGTTAAGAGCAAAAAAGCCACTGAAACCATTTAGAGGTATTTCAGCTCGTCACTGTAGGAGATTATTTCAGGTGTTAAGCTACAGGCGTTTCATAGAAGCATCAAGGAGGCGTTCTTAACATAAGCCAAAACCAAGAACTTTAATCACATCATCTTTTCATCACCAACTTGAGATGTATTTGAGGAAATACAGAATACAGTAAAATGGCAAGATCTTTGAACTGAGACTAAAATTGACACTCGTCACACTGCCCAGCTATATAATATATAATCAGCTATATATATAATATAATATAATGATAATTCTGCCAATTTTATTACATTTCAGAACAATTAATGTTGACTTAAATAAAATCAAAAGTAATTTGATGTTAAATGCTTCTAGAGAAACTAATAGACTGATCAAATTGTCCACAGTGGTAGTGATAGGAATCGAACGTTGACGAAGGGTTTAATGCTACTAAAAGCTACCTCGCCAAAAGGTATGACATTAATTGGTCACTAATACTTTGTCTGATGCCTGAGACGTTGAGTGCCTTTACATATGCTTAATAATCCAATAACTGCTGAAAATCTGATTTTGTCAGTAATCAATGTGTTCACATGCACTTGAGTAATCTTTTGAAACTCTGGGTCTACGTGAGTCAGGCAGTAATCAAATTTCTGCTTTGCAACCGGCCAATAAACTCAAAGAAGAAGCCGTGACATAAATGCAATGTACAACTCAAACTTCATGAAGTTGTTTTTTTAAAAACATTGTGCCACTTTACCTGAAAATATGAAAATACATCATCATGAAGCTGAAATATATTTAAATCCTTCATTTTGTCATGCATGTAGTTTCAGCGTCACTACAAAAGTGTTTTGCTGCGTTTCGCAGCAACATTGCTTATTTCCGGGTTGTGCACAGTGCACAGACTGAGAAATCTGAAAGAAATCAGAGTAAGAGCTCACATGCACTGAGAAATACAGTTACTGCACTAAACTCCAGCTCTCTTTATCAGATTTCTTAATCGGATTTCTAATTCAGAGTGTGTTGTTCACATGAGCATTTAAATAACCAGATAACTGCAGAAATCTGGATATGATCAGATTATTGAGGGCATGTAAATGAGCTCATTGTTTTGTGAGAAGCTTTTGGCTTAAAATGTATTTTTTTCATGTTGGAGCCTTGTTCTCAATGACTGCTGGCCCCCGCGCCCCAGAAGGATAAGTGGTTTAGGAAATGTGTGTGTGTGTGTGTGTATGTGTGTGTGTGCATGTGTGTGTGTGTGTGTGTGCGTGTTCATGTTGGAGAGGTAATTGCAGGGTTATTTTGTGTAGTAGACATTGCAACCTCTGGTTCCTGTCATCGCCACTCTACAGACATCTTCAGTCACTAAGTTGCTCTACAATTTTACATTTCACATCAAACACTCTGAATGAGTTTGTTTACACCTCAGTGATTGAATTGTCCAGAAATTGAGCCAGAATTGCCTTTCAAGGCACGGCCCCAGTGGACTGTGTTTCAACCATAAGGATCTGCAGAGGAAGGTAAGGATTAAAGCCATCACTGTTGTACTACACCAGATAATATATTTAGTGGGAAATTATGAACAATATCTTTGTCCTCTGATGTTAGTTTCTGTGTTTTGATGGTCAGTCTGAGGCAGTCCCAGCTTGTGGTGTAACAAATAAATGATACGTAATGTGTCCTTTTTTTGTTGTTGTGGTTGAATTTGTACACAAACCCTATTAGTAGTAAAGTGCCTTTCAAATAAACGTCCAGAGTGAAGCATGAGGAAAACAAGCCATCCTGCAGGAGACTGAAACCTGAGATTACTCATTGCTGATTACAGTTCATTCACAGCTGCCTTTGGCAATGTTTGCACTGCACTGATCGTTTTCCTAACCGCTGCTGTCACCTTGGCATCCACTGTGTGCTCATTCTCAGTGCTGAAAGGGATTCGAATCTGAAGGAAACTGATGAATCCTTGGAGGTCAAAGTCTGAAGGATGTGCTTTTTGGCAACAATAGGCGATTTTATTTTTCTTGGAGTCTAAGATGAATCTCTTAAGTCCAGGTATGTTTGTGTGGGTCTGAGCTACAAACAGCATCGACAATAAAAAAAAAAAAGATCACCTATTGTGTGTCTGTGTGTGTGTGTGTATATATATATATATATATATATATATATATATATATATATATACAGACAGAGAGAGAAATGAAAAATGAATAATAACAGGGCACAGAGAGAAGGTATATGATTCCCTAAATGTAACTAGAGCCCAGCAGTGAAGGAACTTTACCCTCCTCTGCTATCACTGCAGACTGGCATGGTCACCTACAGAGCAGCGCTAGTAGCCTGATAATGAAGTAACGCTCTTTTTATTGGAGGATCCCATTTCATAGAAGATTTCAACCACGGTGACAAGCACGGTGACACTCAAAAACAAGGGGTGAAAATAAGAAATGCGATTGGGCCTCTATGTTTCTCTAAAGTCTCATGTCTCTAGGATCTTCATGCTGAACCATTTAAGCTGTCTCTGCAGCCATCAGTTTCCACATGATGCTCTTCCAAAGAGAAAATTAGATCCAGGTGTGTGATCATGACTAGATTTGCAGTAATTACCCAACATGTGTGTTTGTTACTCTTGTCTCATACAGTGCAGGCTAATACAATCAGATCCTGTGAATCTATTCTTAATCACGAGCCCTACAGGCCCACCAGGATTATATAATTGTGTCTCTATTAATGTACATGAGGGGGCAGAAGGGTGGAGGGGGGCAGGCAGGTACAAAGCTCTGCGTCAGTGTGTGTGTATGTTTGTGTGGGTGGGTGTGTGTGTGTGTGTGTGTGTGTGTGTGATGTGTGTCATCGGGTATTAAACTCAGAGTGAAAACGTGTTACTCACGCCTGTCATCCTCTTTGGCCTGCTGTCGAGCAAAAGTGACAGTGATGTTCAGCGTCTGACGGCAGAACCCGGGAGGCCAGCACCTGAGAGGGAGAGGGAGAGAGAGAGAGGGAGAGAGAGAGAGAGAGAGGGAGAGAGAGTGAGGGGGAGAGGGAGAGAGAGAGGGAGAGACAGGCAGAGAGAGACACTCAGAGAGAGGAAGAGAGAGGGAGGGAGAGACAGACAGAGAGAAAGAGAGAGAGAGAGACTGGGGAGAGAGAAAGAGCGTGAAAGAATGAAGGGGAGAGAGGCAGAGAGAAAAAGGGGGACAGAAAAGAAAAAGGAAGAAATAGAGAGAGAGAGAGAGAGAGAGAGAGAAAAAGAGTGAGTGAGGGGGAGAGATACAGAGAGAGAGAAAAAGAAAAGGATGGAGAGAGAGTGGGAGAGAGCTACACAGAGATAGAGATACTGAGAGAGAGAGAAAGAGAGAGAGAGAGAAAGAGGGAGATACAGACAGTCACAGTGGGAGAGATGGACAGTCCCTCTCTGTCAGCACCTCGCCCCCTTCATCTGTTCTCCTCTGTGAGGCTCTCTATGTTACCTTACGTAACCCTGGACCTGAATTAACACGACCAGTGAGCCAGGATATATTGCATAACCCCAGAACATCGCAGGCTTCATGGTCCGGAACCGTTATGGAAAAGCCACTGGGAATCACAGCGGGACGATAATGAGATTATCAGAGGAGGAGACAGTTCACTGGTCAAAATATGAATGGGAAAGCTCTAGATTTGTCACGATCACTTGATTAGATGTGATTATCGCATCGTTATTAACCTGTAAACTATATGATCATAATGCACATTTTTAATTCAGTAAGAAACAGAGCCTGATGAACACACCTCTATAAATATGCATGACAGAGGCTTCTTGGCTCATTTTCTGTGAAGAACATATAAAATAACACATTTTCAGTGCCTTCACACTGTAAACCCCCACACATTTATATTACACGTGGTGTTGGTTGAACCCACGGCGAGTAAAAGTGTGGTGGTGCTGTGTCACTTCACTCTGTTCTCCTCCTACGTGGCCTGCTGTTAGTGTGTGTGTGTGTGTGTGTGTGTATGAGGATGTACAACATGGACAGGCTGCTGACTGGCTACAGCTGCTAAAGGAGAACCCTACAGTGGCCAGTTGTGATATTTTAAACATCTCATATTTTTATATAAATTGTTACGGGTGTATTGTTTAAAAAATCAAAACAAAACAATAATGTGTTGGGTCCATCAGACCACTGAGTAACAAACACATAAACACCACTCAAGGGTTAAAACTCCTTGAATCAACATAATCAGTATAACGTATAGTTACAGACATATAGGGCCGGATTCAAAAGCACTGTGGCTGACCTAGCGAGATGGCAGGAGTAAATCTTGTGTCAGAAACAGGTTTTGATTCATAAACTAAGATCATAAACTAAGATCATTGACGTGTTTTATCTCTTGTGTGATGCGTGGTGTGGCTTCGCTATTATCTCATTCAATTATGGCAGTATCGATTCATAACATGACACAGTGCCGCAAAAAACAACACCTGATCCACGCTAACTGTAATTTTCCCAGAAAGAAGTGGATTAAATATATTTTCTACAATGTTTTCAAACATGCATGATCAAAAAATAAATAAAAAATCACATGCACTTATTCTGCTGATTGACTGATATATTCAAAAGGCACATTTTGAGCTGTTTGGGTGGAGCACAGCAAATCGTCTAACTGCTGCTGTAGAAGTACAGAATAGAAAAAGACTGGCTTAAGCAGATTTTCAGTTGAAAGCTGGAGTTCAAATAAGCAAAGACTAAATTGACATATTGAAGTTCTAACCGTGTTCAAGCTGGTCTAATTGCAAGTAATTTAATACTTATAAATTTTACAAATGAATTTATCATTTACACATGTGAACACATGTATTTATAAGTAAAAACTGGATTTTTACATGTGCAAACCAAATTTCAGATATCAAGAATTAAATATTTAATAGTTGAAATAAAATGATGACGTGTAAACTGAATTCCTGAGATCAAGAAAAAAATAAAGGTAATAAAAGCTAAAACAGCTCCCATAGTAATTAGAATTTACGCTTGCCATTGAGCATCTTTACATGCACTTAATAATCTGATAACTGCATAAAATCAGATTTTGTCTGTAATCTGATCAATGTGTTTACATGCACTTGAGTAATCAGATAATTAGAAACTCCTGGTCTACATGAGACACACAGTAATCAGATTTCTGCTTTGCAACCAGCAAATAAGCTCACAGAATAAGACGTGACGTAAAAGTAATGTACATTTTTTTTTAAAAACCTCACACCACTTTACCTTAAAATATGAACATACATCATCTAGAAGATGAATATTTAAATCCTTCATTTCCTCAGTGAATGTGAACTCTTACTCTGATTTCTTTCGGATTTCTCAGTCTTCGCATGTGCGAAACACACAGTGGTACCAGAAATAAGTAAGCAGGGTTGCCACAAGATGCAGCAAAACTATCAGATTTGTTAATAAGATTTTTAGACCTTACTCTGATCTAAGAAATCAGAGTGTGTTGGTTACACGGCCATTTGAATAATCAGATAACTGCAGAAATCTGATTATGATTGGATTGAGTACATGTAAACAAAGTTAATTATAATGGTAGTTCTATTTCTGAAAATATTATTATTATTTTATTTAATTCCTTTTGGGAGCCAATCAGAGCTTCACTTGATGTGGATCTTTAATATGTATAAGTTCATTTACATGTCTATTATGATTGGCTCTTACCTAGGACACCAGAAAATACTACAGCATTAAAAAGACACCAGCGTGCTAATCACCGCTCTTATACATAGTTTGATGAATCTGGCCCAGGTTCTCCAAAAGTATCCGGACAACCCTTCCAATTCCACCAACCCTGACAAGATTCAGTCGTGCACATACAGCTTGTATATTCTCCACAGAAAACCATTGCCATTAGAATGGGATGCTCTGGAGCAACTACACATGATCCTAAGGTCACCATGTTCATCGTCAAGCATTAGTTAGAGGGGCATAAAACCCCCCAGCATTGGGCTGTGGAGTGATGGAAGGTTCTCTGGAGTGATGGAGCTCCACCCAGTACCTTTGGGATGAGCTGGCGTATGTGGAATTGTTTAATACTCTGTAACACTGAAGTACATCTGTCAGTATTATCAAAGTAATAGTTTCAATATTCAGCCCTACGGCTGACCCTTCCTGGCTGTAAACCAGCTTCATTTTTTCTGGTCTGTCTCAACAGTCCAAATATAGCTTCCGGTTTCCATATGGGTACGAATATAACAGAGGCTGTTCAGCGTCTACAGCTCCATCTGGAGAGGGAGAGAGACGAAGCCGAATGTCTAAATCTGCATTGCGTTTTCCATAACAATGCATGAGCTTATGGCTCCAGTGATTAAAAACTGAAAATTTCATGTTTCATTTGTCACTTACTCTGTGTTTTGTTCACTGTATGACTGCGTCTCATCGCACTTCGCGTCCATTATCCCTGAAACACAGCCTATAGGCCACTGTGGCTTGTTTAATCATATACTTTCTCAAGTAAAGTATTTTCATTTTTTATTCCTTTGGCAAACAGAAATGAACAAAATGTAAATGCGTGTACAAAGCAATCTTTTCAGGCAAGCTTGGTTATTTATTTATTTTTTCGCTTCCTTACTTTTTGTTACCATGAGTAATATTGAAATGCTCAAGTTGTGTACACGCGCACACACACACGCACGCACGCACGCACACACACACACACACACACAGACACACACACACACACACACACACATACATAAAGATAATATTACAATAACTTGGCTCTGGCACATTGCCTTTGTGTTATTAGCCTCCGCCTTACATGCCAGCATACTGTAGCCTACATCAAATCCATTATGTATGGATGTGGAGCAGGCAGTATCTTAAAAAGAATTTGCTGATGTTATTATGAACACCATCCAGGGTATACAGTAGGGTTAAGATCACAGCAGACGCTAATGCTGTTCACAAGGCTGTATATCAGAGCTGAATACACAAAAAATTATTTAACATATTCAAGAACACATACTAATACGAATACAAATGTAATAGTAGAGTGACTTTGTGACAAAACACCATTTCCTTACCTTTCCTCCATACACATTTAATGTCCTCCCTCGGGTCCTGTAGAACACAGCTAGGCCATTTGGATTGAGACCTAAAGCTAATGGGTTGGGCACTTTTGAAACATGCCTAACAGAGTTGGATACCAAAATTGGAACCCAATAAATGCTAATATGGCTGTATGGAGCATGTAACCTGTTCTTTGGAAACATTGGAACATTTGGAAACTTTTCCAGAAACACTGAAAACAGCCGTTGTGAGACCTAACATACCCTTGCTTTTAGCAACTATGCTACAGGATCTAAGCATGTGCTGCTGGAATTAACCGTTGCAGTCGCCTCTATAGATCAACAAATGCTTTTTAAATGGTTCAAAAAGGCTGGTTTTCTACCAATTTTACTAAAAGACAATTTTATGTTAGACTCTGTAAACATACATCAGTTACAAATAATATTGTCTGTGGTGTACCACAAGGCTCTGTACTTGGCCCACTTTGATTTTCTTTGTGTAAGTTGCCTTGGCACTGAGTCAGCTTATTAAAAATGAGTTTCAGTCACATGAATAGAAATAGAAAATAGTGGCAGCTATATGGTAGGGCTCTGAGAAAGTTACTTCAGACTGCTACAAGGTAAAATATATCTAAGCTTTAACATGCTACTAGAATCCCAGAGGGGCTTTAGCAGAAATTAGTATTGTGATAGAGGTGTTTTTCCTTTTTTTGACCTTTTTTTGTTCATCATTATACGGAAGGCCTAGCTCTAACATTCACATTTAGTGAATATCAATAAGGATAATTTGACTTTACTACTGATTCCTGAGCAGTACTTTTTTGTTTCATAATGTTTAAATTACAAAGTGTGCCTTAAACCAGAAAATGAGTTGCTGAATATGGGTATTATTTATATTTTATTTGTACATTATAGCATGTTCAAGAAATGTGTTGTCACATTGATTCTTGGTTATTTGTTCTACAGAAGAAGAAGGTTATTCTGATAAAAACTCTTATTGGGAAGGTGGGGCTAGCCCACAGGGTGTATTTATATGCAGAACAGGAAGAAATGGAAGCAGACGGAGCTGGAAACTGAGGGAGTGCAGATGTGATCTTAGACCGTGAACTGTTAGAGAAAATTCAGCTTATATAAGGTGTGGCTGTGGCCAACAACAGCTGGTTAATAAAGCACTACAGTGTTGTTTAGCTGCTGGATCAGATTACTAAAAATCAAGGTGTTCACAATTATGCCGAATGGATGAATAGTGTTTTTAAATGAAGGCAAGAAGAAAACACTTGTGATTGGTAGTGAAGCTACATCAGCGACATCTGTGCTGGAAGCACAAAGTTGCTGCTGCATTTTTCATCCCAGAAAGCAAATGTGATATTACCAAAACATCCATGATTTTTGACATTTTAGATGTATTGGGGTATTTGAAAGCTTAACAAAACACCTGTTTAGCACAACGTATAAGCATAGGCTAATCCTAACTGTCTCCTTTCAGCTTCCCATCACTCACAGTCATTTCATCTGTTTGAGAGGGTCCATCTTTTTGCCAGCGTGGGCCACACTAGTCTGACACCAGGCCCACACCCATCAGGCTTGTGTTTGACTGCACAAATCGGACTTCAATCCAGCGCTAACCAAACTAAACCCATCTTGCCAAGACTGAAAGCTCCTGTCCCGCCATGACGAGGACAAATTCCCTGCGGGATCTCACCTCTGCCATTTTGTCTCTTGTCTGTCAAACGCTCACCCTCAGCCCCCCTTGGAGAACAAAATGTGCCTGTATCTCCATCTCTGCAGTAACATGCACACAGGCAGCGGCATCCGCTCCAGATTTTCTGCTGATACACACCACACGCCGCCGTGAATGACAAATAGTCGTTTTATTATCTGCCATAGATGGCATTCCACTAGAAGCCTCTTTATTACATTTTCTCTCTCTCTCTTTCTCTCTCTCTCTCCCTCTCCTGCTATTAGAGTGCTGCATCATTAAGCTGGATAATGCCATTTTTAAAAAGCCTGACGGGCCCGGGGTTTTTATGAGCGGCGGCGGCTGTGCTGGAATAGCTGCGGAACCATATGGGGAACGCTGGTGCAAATGACTTCTTAGTGGCGCACTGGCTCGTGAAGGACGAGTTGACAGGCGGCTGTGTGTCGCGCAGAAGACTAACGAGATCCATGTTACACAGAGCGCCGTCACCCTAAACACAGGGGAGAAGAGTGTGTGTGGGGGATAGACAGCGGCGGTAATTAAAAAAACACAACATCAAAAGGCGACCTTTCGCTGATTGAGTCCTGTTTGGCTTAATGGCTCAGCAGAGTAAAGTTTGTGTTGATGTGCCAGTTGGACCTGTCAGGGAAACAGACAGCTTTCTGTTCATATTTTGTGTACTAGCTCCAGTTTTTGAGACAATGTGAGAGAAAGCAGTGGGAAATTGTACATTGACATCGTATATAATCATAATATGTTTCAAACATATCATATACATACACAAGCTATTTAACCCCTTAAAATGCCAGGCTTATTACATACTAAAGCTTATTATTATCTACAGGGATGATAATGCCAACTAGCTGAGCTATTCTTCAGTTATAGAAGTGTGTAAAAAAAAAACTTTGGGCTCACTGGTGGGCCGGGGCCATTTAAGGATTAAACCACTTATCCTGATGGATCATGGGGGATGCTGGAGCTTGTCCCAGCAGTCATTGGGCAGAAGGCAGTAAATAGGCCTGGACAGGCCACCAGTCCATCACAGACACACAGACATATGAAATCACATTGTGCAATCAGCCTGACTGCATGTCTTTGGACTGTGGGAGGAAACCCACACAGACACAGGGAGAGCATGCAAACTCCACACAGAAAGGACCCTGATTGCCTGGCCAGGAATTAAACCAAGGGCGTTTTTGCTACTCTCTGCACCACAGTACCACCCTAATCATGTACAGTATTGTATCAAAGTCAGATTTCTTTAACTTCCAGTTTAAATAGAAACTGAGTAAACAAAATGAGTCAAAAACAGGAGTTTCCAAAATTGGATTTAAATGAAAAGATTCCGAGAAAGCGGGACCCTTAACAACCCCGCAAGACCTGGTAGACCACCAATACTGTGCTCATCAGACAAACAGCATTTCATCATTGGGAGATGTCAAGAAGCTGTTGCTGAGAAATGAAAATAGACAAAAAAGAAAATTTGCAAAGTTCTCAGAACAATAGGAAGGCAAGGCCAGACTTCATCATCCCTGAATGAGTCTGGGATTATTTGGATGGTGAGAAGCAGAAAATGCAACCAACTTCTAAGGTTGAACTTTGGAGGTATGAAAAATAGCCCTGCAGATTGTTTTGAAAAACTGAAAGCCAGTCTCCTGAAAAAAAACTGAAGCTGTAATAACGACAAAGGTGGGACACACTAAATCGTAAGAGTTCATATTGGATTTAGTTTCAAGGTTTCTGTGTAAATTTCTGTTGTATGTTTTACTCTCTTTCTGAAAAGCTGAAAGATGAATAACTTCTGCTTAATGCACAGCACTGTATGCTTAAATACCTATGCATAACACTGATATGTCACATATGTATTACACATACATGCACTGAGCACTTTATTAGGTACACCTACCTTGTATCAACAAGCATTATCTATTTTATCAGCTCCACTTACTGTATTGGTGCACTTTGTAGTTCTACAATTACAGACTGTAGTCCATCTGTTTCTCTGCATACTTTGTTAGCCCATTTGACCCTGTTCTTCAATGGTCAGGACCCCACAGGACCACAGGTGCATATAATATATATATATATATATATATATATATATATATATATATATATATATATATATATATATATATATATATAAAACAAATCATTTTATCTTAATTTTTGTTGTTTTTCAGTTTTGTCATAAATTGAAAATGCCTGTTGGTTTTTACATTGTGTATGTGAATTTCATGATAAATGGACAGAAAGAAATGGCCTAAAATGACTTAGAATAAATGTCCGTTTCCATCGACTTACATTAAAAGTAAAGTCTGTTTTTTCCTTCTCCTGTAAAGTTACTGTTTTGGAGAGAAGTTTTTTTTTTCCAACAAAAACAATGTATTTATATGTATTTATGTATGTATTTATAAATGTAATGAGTTCTCTCAGCCTAATGCTAAACCTAACCTTATCTTTACCCTCAACCATAAAGAAACAGTTGGTCTTTCAGCTTAAAAACTGAAACACGTAGCTTTTGTAGAGTTCTTTATGAAGTCAAGAATATTATATTGATATTGTAGGTTAGTTTCTATGAGTACACATGCACTAGTGTGTGCTCACACACACACACACACACACACACATAAAAATAAAACCTCCATTACAGTCTCATTTATTCGCTATAAAAACTCATTTGAGCATGGCTCCATGACAAATCTGTTAACCTCACAGCCTTTCATTAATTCTCAATTTAAGAAAACACTTTAAATGATTTTTTTCTCCAAATGATAATAATATACCCTTTGAGAAAGCCGTTTTTCTAAATGGCTGTGGTTAATATTCAACAGGCAAATCTAGGCCTGCACTTCTGAAATATTTAAAACAATAGTTTCTCATCTGAGGCCTTTGCCATACTTCCTCAGCCCCACTTTGTGCGTCTGTCAGGCATCTACAGTGGGAGTAGATAAACAAACTTGTTGACAAACTTGTTGACGAACACACGCCATGCCATAATCCTAAGTGGAGCCAAGACTATTTGGATGGTCAAAAGACGAGGATAAATGAAACCCCCACTTAATTAGTACAATGTGTTTGACCCAAACCGATAAACAGGTTTGATCATGCCGATCTGTAATTAGTGCTCTTTCCTTTTGTGTGCCTTGCTCTCCACTTTGTGTTTGTGCTTCTTTCCCCCTGTATAATTAGGCTGCTGTGTTTATTAGCCCCGCTAATTAGCGAATGCAAATCATGGGGAAGTTGTTAATTTTGATCCCTGCCAAAGAGTGATTCACCTGGCGCTCAAATCACAGATGAGACGGAGCCTCCGCTTCCATCTTTTTGGCATCCTGTGCATCATCTTGAACCGTGATGCAAATCTCGGCCTATTTCAGGCTTCAGCCTCGCGCCCGTCCTGTGGTCTGGCTGCTAAACTAGTGAACCCTTTCTTGGAAAAACATCGGAATCCATAATGTGTGATTAATGGCCAGAGAACCTGTAGCTTTTGGCACATGGTAAATAATGCAGCAACATGGCCAGCAATGTGTTTGTGGGGTTTCTGTGATTCATGCACCTTGAATCGCCAACAGAATGGGGGGATTTGGGCGTGCATGAATAAATAAATACCTTCTGGCAAATGTATCATGAATTAATCTTTGAGTTGGAAATTCTTTGTACTTTTAAGTGCTGATTTTTACCCCTTTGGAAACAAAGTCCAATGAAAAGCAGGCTTCAGAAAGAGTTATCTGAGAGCATTTCTACTGCATCTCCTGGACCTTTTAAATTTACAGTACTGGGCAAAGCCACCCTTCATTTCTTTAATCTCTGGTCAAAATGTCCATTAAAATGAGGTAAAAGATAATCCACATGCATAATTATGGGGAAAGGCAAAGGAGTTTCCAAAACTGGAATTCAAAAAATGACTCAGAGATCTAGCCCAGCGGTCGGCAACCCAAATGTTCAATGGCAACAGCCATTTTGTCCTTTCACCAAAAATCTAACCACCTTAGGAGACACAACATTTCATGTCCATTTTACCATCTTGGCTGTAAATCTAGCTTAAGCTAAAACACAGACTTACTTAAGAGCAGAGCTGCTTTAAGCTTTAGCTCAGCTATAGCACTTTTTAACATCTCCGGCAGGAAACTTTTCTGCAAAAGTAGAACAGTTTCTTGTAAAATGTCTCTCAATGTTTGACTTTTTACAAGGCTGAAGTCAGCTTGTCATTTGCCAACTTCAATTTCCCGTTCCACCTTAAATGGTTCCTGAGGCAGCAGAATGTAACTGCTGCATCTTTTAAGGTGGAACGGGAACATTCGAATAAGAAGCCGGCAAATGAAAAGCTGACTTCAGCTTTGCAATGTTTTAGTGTTCGACAGTTACTTGTTGCAGATTAAACATATCAGGACACAAAATGGATTGATTATAAGTCCATTCTTCTACAAACGATCAATATTTCTTCTTAAAACTTTCTCTTTTCCTTTTTGTTACTACAAACTAGGTGAGACTGTTGTCTGTATTGCTATAGTGACCAGCAGTCTGCACACCAACCTTGTGGGTTAAAGGTTGGTGAATTAGCCGTTATAAGCTACTTTAACTCCAGCATTTGAAGCCATTTATTGTTAAAACTGTGTTAGAACGATCAGCAGAGCTTTATTTTACTGCAAAGCAGGATTATTTTATTTTTACCTAAAAATCTAATTCTTCTGCAACAGAGCAGTAAAAGAGCCGTGTGTTGCTGAACCTCTGAACTAGACAAAATGGGTCTCCTAACAACCGTGCAAGACCTGGTAGATCATCAAAACTGTCCCCATTAGATAAACAGCTTTGCAGTTTTCAGCTTCAAATATTCATCTTTGAGAGACGGGAGATAATCAAGCTCCACTCCACTGTGAGAAGACAACTCAACGCTATGGATCTATAAGGATGACTAGCTATAAAGAAGCCCTCACTAAGAAAAGTAGAACAATTTGCAAATTAAACAAAGCAGCTGTGGGTGTTCTCAGAACAATGGACTGACCATCCCAGAGTCCAGTGTTTCACTGCATGGATGGGTTAGATTGCGGAGGTGAATATTCCGTGTTAGGCGACTAATAAGGGTCACTTATTCTTAATATTTTCTAGCAGTATTCTACCAGTCTTCCATTTGAAACATGATTTTGTGGCCTTGAAAAGGGTGTAAGCTTATAAACAGCATTCTTAAGAAGGGAGAAAAGTAGTGAAGAAAAACACAAACAATGTCAAAGGCCACAAAAAAACATAGGTGTTCACATAACGTAACTAGATGTTACAAACAAAAAAAAGCAGTAAAATCCGGGTCTTCATTCAGGCCCGAGTGTTTAGTAGCCTGTCATTTATAAATCCAAAAGGCTTTTCATTGTTTAAGTTTACTTCCTCTGTCACCTTTTCATATGGAAGGTGGAATGTGGTCAATGCCAACAGATCGTAACATGGATAGGTTGCAGTCGACATTCCCTGTATGAATGGTATATTTATGTTCTGCTGGACTGTCTTGCAAATGTCTTTTTGTTCTTGAAGTGTAAAAAACCTTGCAAATTGGACGTTCTAGCCTGTAGATGACAAACAAGGCTTTACAATTAATGAAATGATTAATGGTGAAGTCGTTCTGAGATGTAAAATCTGCATTACATTTTGTACAGTGGTTACGGTGATCATGCTTACAGGACCCCTTGGATTTCGGATCCAATCATGGATGTTTGGAATTTGGCTGATAGTAGCCTTGTACCAGTTTATCTTATAGAGTATCGCCCACTTCATCAAATGTGTTTAGGATTATTGCATCGCTTTTGCTTTCCCAGCCTTTCCAGATGTTCCAGGCTGATATATTTCTGTGACTTTCTTTCTCAGGTCATCTGGAATTTTTTGAATGTCATCTTTTGGAAAAAACAGATGAAATCAGAAGGGTGCAAATACTTTTTCTCAGCACTGTACACATATCCTTCATTTTGCAGATTCTAAAAATGAATATAACTTAAAAATGCATAGCAGTACTGTATATCTCCTGGTTTTAGAAGAACAGCTTGGACACTGGAGTGCAAAGAGTCAAAGACAAGTTTTGAGCTGTGCACGCTTGATGGCATTGACTAAATGGTGCTGTTGATCAATAACGTATTAAACATGCGACATATAATGCGAGTATGTCCTCAAACTGTCCTTTCCAAGGCAAATGAAGGCTGTTTATGGATACTGAGAGAGGTTTTGCTTGGCTCAAGAGCATTCTCAGCACTTTCTCCAGCTAATTTTATTTGGCAGGGTGGACTGTTGTGATAACAGCATCAGCTATTAATTGCTTAAGTTAATGACTCATTCTACTCATTCTCCTGGCCCTATATCAGCCTCATGTTATCATAAAACCTCAAGGTAGGCCTTAGAATAATTGTCTTTTATTTTGAACCACTGACTCTGTGTAAAATTATAGTACAGTATTTAAAGGACCCATATTCTGCATTTTCATGTGCTTTTCTTGTAAAATGTTTGTATGGTTTTATGTACTAAAGCCATCATTTATTTTCCAGCCTCTTTTTATTAGAATTAGACTATTATTTGTTATTGTGCCTCGTTCAAAAAGTCATCCGAGCTGAAACATGCAGGAACAACACTATCACTTCAGCATGAATATGCTGTAGGCTGAATGGGTGGTCACATATAAATGTGCTCATGATTGTGATGCCACAACCATAATCACCCTCTACCATGATAAATAGGAGAGGCGATCTGGTTTGGATAAGAAAGATGTAACTGGCACGTTAACTAACCTTTGCTTATTTATGTGGTATGTGCTCATTTTTAGAAAAAGAGAAATTCCCTATTCATTAAATTGTCTATTAAAAGATCTATTTCCAGAGCAAAGATGCACTACACTGAAACCCCAAGTCCAACGTGGATCCTATCACAGATGTAACAGTGTGATTTGGCAGTGTGTGGCCAGAGAAAGCTCCCCTACTGGATGTTTGCAGAGTTTCATTTAGGGCAGTTGCGGGCTGGAGGTTAGGGAACCGGCCCTGTGACTGGAAGGTTACTGGTTCGATCCACTTGGCTGACAGTACATGACTGAGGTGTCCTTGAGCAAGACACCTAACCCCCAATTACTAGTAATTATAGCAATACTGCTCTGGGCAAGTGTGCTCACTGTCCCCTAGTGTATGTTCACTAGTGTGCATGTATGTGGGTGTTTCACTGCATGGGTGGGTCTAATTCTACAGTGTGCAAAAACAATTGGCTAATGGTTCTGAATTCAATTTCATCTCTGGGGGGGCTCACTGCTCACACTGCCTGACCCATCATTTCAAAAGTATTTTGTACTAATCATTAGCACTGGAAATATATACAGTAGGAATGTGCTGTTAAACAGTTATTCAAGATGCAATGCTTTCTTATCTAGAACACTTCAGTCTACCCAGTCTACCTACATCAGTCTACCCATCACCAGAAATATCCATGGTTGTAATGCAGCATCATATCAATCAGATCAACACATAGATAGATAGATAGATAGATAGATAGATAGATAGATAGATAGATAGATAGATAGATAGATAGATCCGTCAATCACTTTATTGGTCCCAGAGGGAAAGTCATCTATTACAGCAACACAAAGTACAGTAAAGAGCAATACAAGCGCAAACCTATTGCCATATGTTATTATATGTGATTTTTCCTGTGAGTTTACTTTGTACACTTATCTTTTACATTTGCTGCTCTCACAGGACATACTGCCTCACTGCACGCTCTTCACTCTCTCTGTATACACCAATCAGGCATAACATTATGACCACCTCCTTGTTTCTACGCTCATTGTCCATTTCATCAGCTCCACTTACTCTACAGGTGTAGTGTGTAGTTCTGCAGTTACAGAATGTAGTCCATCTGTTTCTCTGCATACCTTGATACTCCCTTTCACCCTGTTCTTCAGTGGTCAGGACCCACATGGACTCTCACAGAGCAGGTACTATTTGGGTGGTGGATCATTCTTAGCACTGCAGTAACACTATGTTAGTATGTGTTGTGCTGGTACGAGTGGATCAGACACAGCAGTGCTGCTGGAGTTTTATATAGCCATGTTGCCTCACTCACAAGAGCACCAGAAAAGTGGAGCTGGCTCAGTTTGCTACAGTAAAGAAACAATAAAAGATGCTGACTGTATATGGATTACATTTCCCATGAATCTTTGTGCAGGGATGCAATGACGTGATTTAAAATATAGACTTAAACAAAAGTTCCTTTTAAGCCATGATTGCTTACAAAAGCAATTTAAAATTAATTTTTAATATGTTTTTGGTGAAATTTAACATTGAAAATTTCACAACCAAAGCAATCACAACATTACAACATCATGCGTTGGTACTGGCTGTATGTAATATTGATATATTAGGTAAATATTAATTAAGGGCTCATTCAGTCTCAAAGCACTGTGCACCGTTGTGTTACGGTTTCTGAGTTGAATGACATGCTTAGGCGAAACGGTGTGCAAAAGCCTTTGAGGTACATTTTCTCCCGTTTGATGGGTGTGTCAGCGATGTTACCAAAGTCCTTGTAGGAAAGTCTGTTCACTTGGTGGCCATCCTTGTAACACGGCTCAATCCCACCTGCCAATGCACAAAAACTAAACTATGGCTGTTGTAGCTTAGCACTATGATAGACCACACTAACGTTTTGAAGTTGCTTCTGCAGTGGTTGGAGCAGAAGTGAGCTTTACCCTGTTCATGCATAACTGGAAGGAAACACTCTTTGTGAAAAGGCTCCACTGCACTTCTTAGAAAATAAATGTATAGGAGATGTTATAGAGCTCATAAAGCTGCAAGTGTGAAAAGCTCCCCATTGTGGAGATATGAGTGAGTAGCCAGAACGAGCTGCAAAAACGAAAAATCACTCAAACAGTCCACACGTTTTATGTTGTTTGATCAGTGATTTCAAATCTGATTTTGAAGCGTTAATGTGGCTTTGAGTTATTTGGCTTTAAGGTCTATGGTTCTCTCCCCATTCGAAGAGATACAGCATGGCCTTATATGAGTGTATATTACTGCTCAGAGGGAAACGCTGCACAGTGAATTCAGGACAGGTTGTTTTTCCATGTATGTCGACATCAGACTCTTTGATTTCTAAAAAACAAGCTTTTGCTTTTAAATAATATGGAGCCTTTAAAAAAGACTTGCTGAAGTGGACGGAAAGAAGACATCCAGACTGCTGAGCCTTGCAGATGTTTTATTAAAGAGTTTCCTGTTGTTTCTAACACATGCACTATATTTAGCCCTTGCATCCAGGTGCTATAAAGCAGCGATCTGTTGCTTGGGCCTCTCTGTCTGTTTCGAGCTGTAAGTTATTTTGGATGCCGTCCCGGGGGCTGACTGAGCTGAGATGTCTGTGTATGAACATGAGAGAGACAGAGAGAGATAGGACAAGCAGGGGAGCAGTGAGTGTAGAACAGCGAGGCTGAGGCTGAGGAAGGTTCAATTTGGTTCAGCAGCATCTGTTGCAGGGCTTCCATGCAGCATGTGAAATATACCACTTTAGTAATGCTCCTCTTGTTTTAGTAGTCATCTTACAACTCATGTCTCAAGGTTAGCTTTGAAGAGTCATAATAATAAGTTAAGGAAAATGAGCTGTGGGCAATAGACAACACAACAGGACTGACGGAAATCTATTAAAACACTGGCCTATGAGAGAAAAAATACTGCCCACTCAAATTCTCTCCACTCCATTGTTTCCCTATGGACTTTAATCTGGACACGGAAAAAACAATTTTGTTCTCAAGGGCTAAATAAAAGCGTCTCTTTATAAATCTCTGTGCAAGTTAAGAGTTCATTAATGTTGCCTGCGCAGTTCATTCATTAACTTAGATCCCCTTCCTTTTCACGCCAGACTTGTTGGCAAAAGAACAAATTGCTTGTTACACTATTAGTTTTATTAGAGCTTACATGTGTGGGGTCTCTTTTTTTTAGAAACATAAATCTCTTTTGTAAACACTCAGGGCTCGGAAACAGTCGTACAACTAGAGACAGCAATCAGAAATCAATGAAATACAGTCAGAGAGATGCTATCTGTATACTTCTTCAGTACTCAACCAGCATTATATAAAAGGCTTAGCCTGTAGTATGAGGTAGTCATCCATCCAACACAAAAATCCATTAAGTTCAGTCAGTCATTATGTGAAACCATCTGTAAATATCATACTTCGCTGTTGTAAATGTATTCAGTAGCGTATTCCCTCAGAATACATAAACAAGAAACATATTCACAAGACCTCATTGGGTGTTGGGGATATTAAAAAAGGAATTTCTCTCAGACTGTAAAGGGATTTTATGATTTGAGAAGCTATTTGATTGGCTGATTCTCTCTATATCAAGTACTGAAAGCGCTCCTGAATTTTCCCATGATGTTGGTTCAGATGGTTCAGAATATATTAATGTAATAGCCAATCATTTAAAAGGTCTGTTGCTATTTCTGCTTTTAACAAGATGAAGTCACTTATGTTGATTAATATTTTGAACTGGTAATGCTTTTTGAAAACCAAGAAATAAAAAATATTTTAGCTAGCAAAGCATCTTAATTCTAGACAATATATCTAATATTTCTCATGAGATTATTGTACAAATATTTATACATTTCAAGACCTTTTTTTCTTGTTTCTTATTCCATTGTCATATAAGGGCGCTTGGTTCAAGTAGTATTTCTTGACAGGAAAAACTGTATGCATTGTTTCTTAAAATGAACAAAATTATCTGCCAATGAAATATGACACTTTGATTGGATACAGTTACTTAAATCAGGTAAAAATGTCTAGAAATCTTACAGTTTGAGAAATATTTTTGTATAAACTAAATTTTTTTGCAGATTAGACATCAGCCAAAAACAGCTGCCTCAAAATAAAATAAAAATCTTACAGAACTAATAAATGAAAGTCAAGTCTGGCATTTGTAGGCTGGGTCTTGACGTTTCCTACGCACAGGGGTCTTTATCCTTCTCTTTCATATTAGCATGGTTAGATGACAATGGCACATTTTTCACAGAGGAT
Source organism: Pygocentrus nattereri (assembly GCF_015220715.1). Lineage (NCBI taxonomy): Eukaryota > Metazoa > Chordata > Actinopteri > Characiformes > Serrasalmidae > Pygocentrus > Pygocentrus nattereri. Next base: position 10,122,701 of record NC_051238.1, on the reverse strand, counting down.
AATCTATACTGACAACATTTATGTGCATAATTAATGTTGTTCTCTTAGAGACATATGAGTAATGCAAATAATGTCATTCTTATTATGTCATCACTGTAATGTGTTCCACTCCTTTACAGGAAAGAGGGATCACATTACTGTAACATGTCACCTTATAAATTTTACTTTCAATTTTTACTTAATTCACACTACTGTTCTTCTCTGTTACTCATTGGCAGTTTACTTTAAGTAATTCTTCTTTTAATATATATTCATTGAAAATTGCTTATCATATAAATTAAGTTCCAAAATTCTTAACATTTCTTCGCCTACTTTAATCCCCTAGCACGACTGCTGCCTGTCTCATGATCTAAGCAGATAATTCAATTCAAATTCAATCCATATTCAAATAACAAAATTGTGCAGATTTGACCATACAATGGGTATCTATGTGATTTTCAGTTAAGGATGCATGTAGCATGCAATGAAATGCACACATTAGTTCAGTACAACCTCATCACTGGTGAACATGTCCAGAATTCAGCAAAAAGAATTTAGTAACACTGGTGATAAATGAATCACTCATCACACTGGTTTATCAGTCTACTCAGGCTTTAGTAGTTGCTTTAATGTTGGCAAAGCCATTTGTTGAGTTCTTCTTTAGAGTGTTGTGTGCTGATTTTAAAATAGTTAATCAAACATTTGTAGTGATTGATTGATTAGGTAATTTAGTAGTAGGCACTCTAAACATTAATATGAAAAGTAACTGTATTCTGATTACTGTCCTTTCTAAATATAATGGGGCCCGAGTACAGATACTTCATATTTGTATTTTGAATATGTATCATATCAATATGACAATAACATACAAAAAAACAACACATTTCTTTCAGTACCTTGAAATCGATACCTAGTCACTAAAACAATACTAAACCCTCTCCATCCCTGACTCCAATACAACATTAACATACCCACACAACAAAATTCCTTTAAAATTCCCGATGCTGCATTTCAATACCTTCAACTGGCTGCCTAGTCCTTAAAACAGCAATAAACCCCCTCTAACCCTGGCTCCAATTTACTACCAAGCGATGCGGAAAATAGCTCGCCAAGATTTTTAAGTTTGCAAAGACCACCACGGGTTGAGCGAAGGCTTATAACCTCCAGAGATGACTTTCCACAGCCTACATATTGCACGCTCCTCAGTGGAATGATCCGCCGCTGTTTGGCATTGCTGTTACTGCGGAGCAGTGCACTGGAGAGCATGCAGAGGAGGATGACCAAAATAATCCTTGGCTCCGATTGCACATCCCTCCAAGAGGTCTGCAGGAGGTTTCAGATCCCTCCACTGCCACGGCCAAGAGGAGAGCGAGAGCTGGGCCTGAAAATCGCCTCCATGCTCTCAAAGCTCTCAAAGGGACTTTTGATTATTTTTTTCTTCTTTCTCTTATTTTTTTCCTTCACTAAAAGGAAGCAAAGATGAAGAAAGAATGAAGGCAGTTCGGTCAGCTGCACAAAGTCTGTCAAAAGATAAAAAGCAGCAGAAAGAGTGCAGTGTCAGCAGTCACATTTCTTAAAGGCCAGGGCGAACTGGCCCAGTGTTCTCCAAGAAAAACTAACTGACCCAAGACATTGAGCTTCAACTAAAATTAATGAATGGTTCTTTAAGAGTTTTTAGTAGAGGCAATGGTTCGAGATACGACCATGGACACTTAAACATTTGAATACATCAATGGTTCTTTGCAGGGTCAAATGATTCTTCTCTATGATGGGAAACCAGTTGCATACACTTGAAAATGGTACTATACAGTGCCAAAAAAGAATCCTTTATAAGTATTACACCAATCAGGCAAAACATTTGAACAGCTCCACTTACTATATAGGAGCACTTTGTAGCTCTACAATTACAGACTGTAGTCCATCTGTTTCTCTGATACTTTGTTAGCCCCCTTTTACCCTGTTGTTCAGTGGACCCTCACAGAGCAGGTACTATTTGGGTGGTGCATCATTGTCAGTGCAGCAGTGACACTGGGGTGTTTAAAAACTCCATGTATAGTTTTAGGTTACAGCACTGGTGTTGAAAGAACATTTAGCAGCACACAGAGGAATACACACACATATTATCTAAGCCGCTTATCCAAACCCTTTCTGCCCCACTGCCCCCTTGTTAAAGCATATACAGATAGACACAAAGGTATACAGATAAAAAATCAAATTAAATCAAAGGTATGTAGTGCAACCCCAATTCCAATGAAGTTGGGACGTTGTGTAAAACATAAATAAAAACAGAATATGATGATTTGCAAATCCTTTTCAACCTATATTCAATTGAATACACTATAAAGGACAAGATATTTAATGTTCAAACAGATAAACTTTATTGTTTTTTGCAAATATTCACTCATTTTGAATTTGATGCCTGCAACACGTTCCAAAGAAGTTGGGACAGGGGCAACAAAAGACTGGGAAAGTTGAGGAATGCTCAAAAAACACCTATTTGCAACATTCCACAGGTGAACAGGTTACTTGGAAACAGGTGAGTGTCATGACTGGGTATAAAGGCAACATGAACTTCAATACCTCAGGTGGCACTGCATAAAAACCAACATCATTCTGTAATGGATGTTACCACATGGGCTCAGGAACACTTCAGAAAACCACTGTCAGTGAACACAGTTCGTCGCTCCATCTACAAGTGCAAGTTAAAACTCTGCCATGCAAAGCGAAAGCCAGATATCAACAACACCCAGAAACGCTGCCGGCTTCTCTGGGCCCGAGCTAATGATGTAAATGAAAGATTCCCAAAATTAAAATATCTTGTATTATGCAGGATAAAACATAAATAAAGTACAATATGGCCTAGCATATTGGAACAAGTGCCTTAAAACAAGGTTCCTTAGTAGGGCGTAAGAGGGAAGAAAAACACTTTTTAGGAGGCGAGTGAACTTATGAACTTCTCAAGGCCGAACAGCCAAGATGGAAAAACACCAGCAATTGTGCTAGGGTGTGCTAGAATGTGCCTGATACATTGTCTTTTTTTAAAAATGACACAGATCGGGCTTGGAGATAACGATTTCCACATGGTTCCATAATGGGACATAATGATTCCATAAGTTAGACGTATGGGCATCAATTTGGACATAATGGTGGTGTAATGAGATTAGGAGATAACAAAAAATGGGTGGGGTGACACCACCCCATCCTTACTGAGGGTATAAAGTATGTGTACAAACCCTGTATCTGTGTGAGTGCTGTCTGAAAGCCATTGGGAAACATTCTCCATGCTCAAGAAGAATAAATGACCTGCACTTCTGAAATCCGAAGTGTCTTCTCGCATTTTTGTTTGATTCTTTTATTTTCCTTCAACAAACTGTTAAATTCGTCTAATTTTACCAACCATAAATAATACCTAGGCTTAGTAGTCAAACAAGTGTCAAGCGACGACACTCATCTGAGATGGTCTGACACAAAGTGGAAAAGTGTCCTGTGGTCTGACGAGTCCACATTTCAAATTGTTTTTGGAAATCATGGACGTCGTGTCCTCCGGGCCAAAGAGGAAAAGGACTGTCTTGATTGTTATCAGCGCAAAGTTCAAAAGCCAGCATCTCTGATGGTGTGGGGGTGTGTTAGTGCCCATGGCATGGGTAACTTGCACATCTGTGAAGGCACCATTAATGCTGAAAGGTACATACAGGTTTTGGAGCAACATATGCTGCCATCCAAGCAACGTCTTTTTCAGGGACGTCCTGCTTATTTCAGCAAGACAATGCCAAGCCACATTCTGCACGTGTTACAACAGCGTGGCTTCGTAGTAAAAGAATGCGGGTACTAGACTGGCCTGCCTGCAGTCCAGACCTGTCTCCCATTGAAAATGTGTGGTGCATTATGAAGCGCAAAATACGACAACGGAGACCCCGGACTGTTGAGCAACTGAAGTTGTACATCAAGCAAAAATGGGAAAGAATTCCACCTACAAACCTTCAACAATTAGTGTCCTCAGTTCCCAAACGCTTAATGAGTGTTGTTAAAAGGAAAGGTGATGTAACACAGTGGTAAACACGCCCCTGTCCCAACTTCTTTAGAACGTGTTGCAGGCATCAAATTCAAAATGAGTGAATATTTGCAAAAAACAATAAGGTTTATCCGTTTGAACATGAAATATCTTGTCTTTGTAGTGTACTCATATATAGGTTGAAAAGGATTTGCAAATCATCATATTCTGTTTTTATTTACGTTTTACACAACGTCCCAACTTCACTGGAATTGGGGTTGTACAACCCGCTGGTAAGCTAGCTTAGTTAGTTAACTGGCCTACAGTCTCACAATTTGTGTTCACAACTTTCAAAATGGAGAAGAAGAGGAGAGAAGAAGGAGCTGAGAGGAAAAGAGAATGTGTCCTCAGAATAATTAATTCACACAGGTCAGTCTTTAGTTGAACCACAAATGCACCTGTGTTCTTCTTACTGTATTCTTCTAACCTATACAATAAATAACTTCACTGCCAAACGACACATTCTTTTCACCGTATTTGAATTTATTGTAATTATTCCAATGTTATATAACAAACCATATACATTAGATGCTGGTGGGTGGAGTGGTGTATCTTGAGAGCATCAACTCATTTGTGCAATGAATGGGCTGACGAGGCAGACAAGGAGGTGGGGTACAAGCCTGAGCGTATTTTATTTAAGTCCTTACCAAGTAATGAAGATGACATGCTGGCAGATAAACAGTACTAGGATCCATGGAGAAAACACCAAAACAAGGTGACAAAGGGAACTACTAAGGCCATGAACCGACTACTCTAGACTAACGCAAAGAAAAATTTAAAGAAAACAAAAAATCACAAACCTGAATTAGGAACATGTGATGTCAAATATCAAACAATGCTGGCTGTTGAACAAAGGAAAAACAGGGGTATTTATACTAAAACAGAAGACAAGGAACACCTGAAACTCATGAGAGGTCAGGGCAAGGCTGAAGTCAGGACAGGAAGGGGAGGAGCTAACACAAAAAAGCACATGGCATTAGAAAACAAAGGCGCATGGTAGATGCAAACAAGAGCACATGACACACATAAAAAAGAAAAAAAAAAACACATGGCAAAAAAACACATAGGCAATAACAGAGAAAGCCAGGGACAGAGAATGACAGGATGTTACAGTTTGAGACATAATTTGAAATAAATGCAAATTACCTTGTCATGTTTATATTATTTGGGGGCAGTCGTGGGCTGGAGGTTAGGGATCTGGCCCTGTGACCAGAAGGTTGCCGGTTCGATCCCCAGGGCTGACAGTCCATGACTGAGGTGTCCTTGAGCAAGACACCTAACCCCCAACTGCTCCCCGGGCGCCATGGATAGGGCTGCCCACTGCTCCGGGCAAGTGTGTTCACTAGTGTGTATGTGGTGTTTCACTTCATGGATGGGTTAAATGCAGAGGTGGAATTTCCCCGGTTGTGGGATCAAAAAAAAAAAAAAAAAAGTATCACTTATTAATTGAAAGTAATCTTTGTATTGTGAGGGGGGCAATTATTTATTTTTGCACTGGGGCCCATAAGATCCTAGTAACGCCACTGGTATAATTCATTGCATACTTGAGTACTTTTGACATTACAGCATCAAACGCAACACGATTTTACCATTATTGCTATGTTTTTCTGTTATTTTTGACATTATTGAAAATAAAATTAAAACTAAAAAATGATTACTGTCTGGATGTAAGTTGTCCACCCAGGAGTATATCTTTATGTTCACAAACATTCTGCTTTGTTCTACAGTGGACCATCAAGATAAAGTGTGACCAATAGTGAGCCTACGATCACTCTCAGGAAAAAGTATGGTAAACTGGTATAGAACCTTTGTTATATTTTCTTACATTATTTTTAAATTTGAAACAATTTTCTTCAGGCTCTTTAAAGGATCATCAATTAAAAGACTCTTTAAGGAAGCCCAAAGGTTCCTCTAGTGCATTTCTCCAGAACTGTTTTTGTACAGAAACACACTGCAGCAGGCAGTCCTGATGTTGTTTACTGCATGTTGTTTTTGGCTACATTGTTTACTCTGACATGAACACAGTGCGTTATGATTAAAATGATGTCTATGTGCAGAACAAGCTACAGTACATATATTGGAAATCTCACTTTTCTGATCTGTCTTTCTACTGCATCCAAAAACAAAAACAAAAACAAAAAAAACAGGCATGGTCCAGAGCACGAATAGCAAATTAACAGCGGCTTTACTTTGGACTACACCTAATGAGAGAGATCCAATTAAAGGCTGAAGAATGGAACAGAGTGTTCTGTTGTGTGGGCAGGTATGGTACACACACCATTATGTGCCTTAACCCCCTGCACTAAGTGACTCAGTTCACCTGGAAGAGCAGCGGCGTGGGTGGAATTGATCAGGGCTGCTCATTATGCTATCACAAATGGTGCACACCATCTCAGGCCTACCAAGCTCATTACACGATCTAAAGCAATGCACACTATCCAATAAAGCTGCACACCATCCTCATCTACCTCCATCCAATTCGCAAAGGCCTGAATGGTAAAACAAATGTAGGCCATTTCACTACAAATATGGCTTTTTCAAACAAAAAATAACGGCTGGATTTTTAACGCAGTGGAACATTCACATCAAGTCAAACGCGTTTTTGTATGTTTGAGGTACTCACTCATTCTCAAGCCTTCAGGCATGGTACACCATTCTCTTTAACCTTCACTTTTATGCTCTACAACAAACAAGCTTTTCTGCCACCATCTTAATGCACATTTGTAACCATAAATTACAGATCTGGTCAGCCAGATTTTTAACATACATCCATAACCAGGGCTGGGTTAAGTGATTTTGTGCCCCTAGGCTATAAAAAATTGAGGCCCTCTTTAGGCGAAGACCTTATATATCACTTTATATATCCAAAATGGTAACTTTTAAAGGAAAAAGAAAAAACCTACTTTACTTTTAATGTGTCAGTGTGTCAGCTGGGATAGGCTCCAGCACCCCCCGCTACCCAGAAGGAGAAGCAGCTTAGTAGATGTGTATGTGTGGAGCCAGACATTTTTCCAAGTCATTTTGGGGCAATTCTTTTAGTCCATTTATCATGAAATTTACACACAACATAAAGGCCAACAGGCATTTTCAAATTATGACAAAAACTGAGAAGAAAAAAAGAGATTTTCTTCCGACAGCAGTTGATATGCTCTATAAAGGATGATGGGAGCTTAACAGAGTTACCAACTTTGGTGAGGTGGCTGGAGTGAGATTTCTTTGCATACACATGTGCATATCCATAATTACACTGCTTAAAACAATATTCTGAACAACAGCTCACAATCATTAGCACGTACACTCATGTTTCTGAAACCATCGAGTTCGTACACTGCTCACACATCAGAGATAACTCAGTGTCTGCACTCCATTCCATATTCTTTATTCATAGAAGATGCGCGCGGTAAAAGGAGAGCATTAGGTACCGTTCACACAGATGCGGCCAAAAGATTTGCTCTGGCCTTTCACTTTTATTGTGCCACTGTGTGCTGCCCAGGTGCAGTGCACTGCAGCAAAAGTTAAAATCGATTGAGTCTACACTGTAATGTTCTTCAAACATGCAGCCAATGATGGCAGCCCATCTTGTCTCCATAGAATAAAAAATGTATTCTGAATTTCAAGTTTCCTTCAATCATAATATAATCAGTTGAAAATGTGTTGCTGTGTTTGATTGAATTCCTCTGTTGGGTACTTTGCTGCCTTGAGCACTGGATTAATAGCCTAATATAGCCTAATAATAAACAAAGCTGGCATTGATTGTATGTTTATATTGATATTTCTAGTGGTAAACATATGCACATCATCACCAACTTTTAGTTTTTTAGAAATGACAGCAGATACAGAAATATCTGTTTTTTCTAGAAAATACAACCCACTAGAAACTTGCTTGTGCTGCATTATTTATGTTGCTGGTCAGATGCCCCTTTATTACTGAAGAGATGTTTAAAAAGTGCTGTTGCAGATGCGCCTCTGATAAACTAATTTGAATATGACATAAAAACAGGACACACTGTAGTGTCCTGTTACTGGCTTGTTCGGCCATCTGTTAGAACACTTGTCATGAAGTAAGAGATACTTAAAACATGTAGATAGTTGTTGTTGGGTTGAAACACTGGACATATGTGCTTTTTGGGCTAGTCTGTGCTGGGTTATGGGGTAGTATGTGCAGTGTTCGTGCCTACTGTCCTGTAGAGGTGTGTGGGTATTGATGACCTGCCTGCTATCCCAGCCGTTCGGTAGCACAGGGTGGTGGAGTTACTCCCCTGTGTAGTCTATAAACAAGCCTTCTTTTTATTTATTTTTTTATTGCTGTTTAAAGGTATAAACGAGCCTTCTCTTAAAACATTGTCATCACGATACTTTTCCATTTGAAAATAGCAAGATGATTTCATTTTGACCCAAAAATGAGCACATACTGTTCTTTCTTCTTATTATTATTATTGTAGCGTCAGATTAGAGGAAGACTCAGAAAGCAATGTACATATGGCCAAATCTTCTTTTATTTTCAAACATGCACTTTAACAGGCAGTACGAAATGCTCAATCTAGTGCTAAAAAAAAAAAACACAGGGGAAGAGGGTAGACATGTCTAGCCACTAGTTATACCACAAAGCCTGCCCTCCTCTGACACAGTTTACACCAAGTAACACATCTACACTGATAACATCAGCAGCCACAGCAGCAATAACTGCTGCTTCTTAAACCAGGAGTGTGGCATCTATTCATAGCCACACCCTCTAAGCTCCTCATGGCAAAGGGTCCTGTGCTTCATGCCACAATATTATTATTGATTATTGCTGATTTTAACATTTTAAAATCAAGACTACTGCGTTTTTCATACCTTTAGCGATGACTATTCTTGGTGTCGTTACACTTGGGTTGGTTTCCCAAACCAAGATAAGGCCCAAGTCTTGCCTTAAAATGATGTAAAACTGTATCACTTCCGGCATCGCAAATTTAGTCTCAGACTAGACTACAGGCAGCTGGTTGTCTATAACCAGCGCTGAGAATTCTGCTGTAAGGTGGAAAACGCTCATTTTGAACTAGACAGAGAGGATTCTCCGGACTTCGCATGCTTGCGTCACTCTCTCTGCCTGCATACAGCTCAAGGCTGAAAAACTTTCATGGTGGCGACCTTCGGTGGCAGCCTGCTGTAGAAAAATAACCAATTAATCACACTCGAGTGGTAACTCCCTCACTGGCGATCCTCATTAGGCCAGACGGTGTGAAAAAAACGCTTGCTTGCCTTGGGTGCAGATCTCCACAGCGAGGATTCTTGAAGCCAGAAGAGAGGCTCTACTCTGTCCTTTGTTCACTGAATTAGGAGCGTCCCTCCACACTAACACTAATGATGTAACCCAGATTGATGGAGAGCGAGTGAGTGTACCACCAAGATTGCACTGCAGATATGAAAGTGTCTTGAATATGCATTATATATCTGTTACTCCTCATTATGTGACTGCAGTAAGCATGATATGGAATCATTCAGTTGGTTTTAAAGGGCTCATTTAATAGAAAACACACTTGTGCAGAAGAGTTTGATGTAGTACGTAAACATTGTTCATTTGCACAGTCTACATTTGGAAACCAAGCTTTAAAAAACAGCCTGTTTAGAAGTAGTTAGAAGTAGAACCCCCACTGATGACATCCTGCATAAATAAAAATAACACGTGGCCTTATTAATGCGTGGGAATGAGATCCTAATGCATCGCCATGACTTATGTATGATGTGGGAACAAGATCACGGCTTACTAAGTCATGGCCACGCATTAGGATCTCGTTCCCACGCTTTACTAAGTCATGGCCATGACTTAATTATCTCATTCCCACATCTTACTAAGTCATGGCCATGCAATATTTTTATTTATACAGGATGTCACCAGCGGGGATTCGTAGTTTTGTGATGTCATGAAAACCAGCATATTTACATACAGTATTAACACTCTTAAAGGCACAGTAATACACACACACACACACACACACACACACACACACACACACATTTCCTAAGCTGCTTCTCCCTCAGGGTCGCGGGGGGTGCTGGAGCCTATCCCAGCTGTCATTGGGCGGAAGGCGGCACAGTAATAAAAACACAAAATCTAATGTTATGGCTGTAATAAAAGCTTCGAAGTTGGCAGGCAAAAATAAATGTTTACTGTTTTTTGTACAAAAAAACATAAAACACTATAAGTGGACCTTATATAATAACAACTCAATTAAAGATAAATGTATCTAGGCCCTTTAAGACATTTTTACCTATTTTGAGTAAGCTTTTTAAGTAAACTGTTATACTGCACTGGCATACTTTTACATTGCTCAGAGGAACTGACATCCGCCAGTGCAGGAAGATCATGTCACTTGATAAATTCATTGTATAGAAATAAAAATGTCAAGAGATGTCACAGGGATGAGGGAGAAGGCAGGTGGACATAAGGGTGAGTTTATTAATAGAAAACAAAACACTGGGAGCATGCTGTCTGAACAAGCCCGTTCCTTACAAAAGAACGTGGTTAACTCATTTTATTAGGGTGGTTAACAGCTTTCTCTGTTCATTCATTCTTCCCAGTCAGGCTAATATTAATCCTTCCTGCATGAAGATTTTTAATGTGATCAATACCACAAACATCACAATGAAAAAAAAATGACTTGAAAAGGCTCCAGACTGGTTAGAAGCTCAGCCTTGATTGGTTCAAGAGCTGTTTGTGGTCTGAAATCCCAAACTTAACCTGCGCTAGAGCTGATGAGGCAAGCAACATAATTTGCCGTGGTGATGTAGCCTGATCCATCGTTGTGAGACAGAAAATTCAGGATCAGATCGAAATAAGCTTAAAGCAGCTAAACTAGAAAGAAATAAAGAAATAACTAAGGAAACAGTGGCAGATTCACAGGTTTAGTGCTATAAATTTATAAACTCAATCAAAATGAGAAAAAAGGTCTCCTGCCTGTTCCCGGAATCATTTGTCCCATTCCCGCATCCAAAACATTTTGTCCTGCTCCCGCCCGCACATTTCCATCAAGGCGAACTGAATAGACACAGTCTATTCACAATATATTATTCTCTGCTGAGAGTACATGGTAGTCATGGTCATCAGGCTCACTGTGAAGTAACTTCACCAAACGCCATTTATTCCCAGTAAACACAGAGCAAGAATTAAACCACATAGTGGTTATTTTTGGCGTTTTGCTGGGTTCGCCAGGTGTGACCATCGGAGTAAAGGCTCCGCCATCTGTGTATGCTATTTGAAACTGTTTGTTGTTCACATGATCGGTTGCTTCTTTATAATGACTTAATTTTAGCTGTTTTACAGTTAGCATTTTATATTGTTTATATACATAATTTAGTGATTGTTTTACTTTATTTAGGCTATTCATTCATTTGCGGGATTCCTCCATGGTTGCTTCGGCCCTCTCCTGTCTAGAGTGGGCTGGTTTCCCACCTGCTCATGGCACACGACCCTGAAAATTAGTCATGCACTGCATACATACTGTGTGCAGACCTCTACTGTATAGCTAGGAAATTAAATGAAATAGATGGGAAAGGAGGTGGAACCTAGCTCGGAAAACTTTGTCAAGAATTACACTGAAAAGTGCTGTAGATTTTTTATATTCTTAATACAAACTGATAATGAGAAATGTCACTTACATGTTAGAGGACTTGCCTAATGCACTTGTAAACTACAGCCTCTGACTATCACCATGAGTCACCCTAGTAAAGATTCTAGAAGGCAGAAGAGTGGCCCAGCTCTGTTCTCTGTTCACTGCATTAGGAGCCTCCCTGTTAACAGTAAATGCAGTCTGATGGAGTGTGAGTGAGTGCCCTTTGGACCAGCAGTTAGATTATCACCCCTGAATGAATGGATGGTGGCCTCTTTTACTTACACTAACCCAAAAAGCGCTTCCCTGCGGCTTCAATTACCAGAGCAGCCACTGGCACGGGGGGGTTCGGACTGTCACAGTCCTCCATCTCTTCTTTCTTTTCAGTCATTGACTCCAACAATCACCTAACTTTCCTCACCAATTACCTTCCATTGCCTCCTCAAAAGTCTCCTGGCAGGCTGGTGACACATTCACCATTTGTCTTGCCATTAAACGCACTGGCACATCAGAAGGTAGATGCTGTTAGTCTACTTAAGGGTAGACATGCCAAAACACTTGGCACTTATTTCGGTAGACCTGGTTCGTGCCTTGGCATAATTTCCTGGCTACTGCTTGAGCCACTTTAATTCATTATTATTACCACAAAAAACAACTACATTAAGTGATGGATAGTTTTTAGTCAGTAAGAATAGTTTTTTTGTCAACCTAACCCCTTAAACTACAGTCTTATTACTCATTTATCAATCTTAAGGCTTGTAGGTTAATAATTACCATGAATCAGGACCATCACTGTGGATTATATTAGGAATTGAGAGATACACTATTTTCATGATTACAAAAGGCCAAGCACGGCCTTTCAAGGATTCCAAAATAAACTATATTGTCAAAAGTATTCACTCACCCATCCAAATAATTGAATTCAGGTATTCCAATCACTTCCATGAACACATGTGTGTAAAACCAAGCCCCTAGGCCTGCAGACTCCTTCTACAAACATTAGTGAAAGAATGGGTCACTCTCAGGAGCTCAGTGAATTCCAGCGTGGTGCCGTGATCGGACGCCACCTGTGCAACAAGTCCAGTTGTGAAATTTACTCACTACTAAATATTCCACAGTCAGCTGTCAGTGGTATTATAACAAAGTGGAAGTGACTGGGAACTCAGTCACGAAGTGGTAGGCCACATAAAATGAGCGGGGTCAGCGGATGCTGAGGTGCATAGTGCGCAGAGGTCGCCAACTTTCTGCAGAGTCAATCACTACAGACCTCCAAACTTCATGAGGCCTTCAGATTAGCTCAAGAACAGCATAGACAGCTTCATGGAATGGGTTTTCCAAAGCGTCAAATGCCAGGAGAACGGTACTTGTCTGACTGCATTGTGCCAAGTGTAAAGTTTGGTGGAGGGGGGATTATGGTGTGGGGTTGTTTATCAGGAGTTGGGCTCAGCCCCTTAGCTCCAGTTAAGGGAACTCGTAATGCTTCAACAGACTTTGGACAATTCAGAGATTTTGGACAATTTTATGGTCCCAATTTTGTAGGAACAGTTTGGGGATGGTTGCTTCCTGTTCCAACATGACTGTGCACCAGTGCACAAAGCAAGGTCCATAAAGACATGGAGTTTGGTATGGAAGAACTTGACTCACCTGCAGAGAGTCCTGACCTTCAGGTTGATGAAGATGGCTGTAGATGGTTGTATATAGAACTTTTATATACCACCAAAAAAGGTTCTTCTATTGTAACAAGCTTGACATTGTAACAACAGAATAACATTTTTGGTGATATATAGAACCCTTTTCAAAGAGGACCATCCACAGCATATTCTCCTTCAATCTGAAGAATCCTTTGACCACTGTTAGTGGTTCTGTATAGAACCAGTTTTCTTTAGACTTGAGGAAACATAGAAAAACTACACTCTTAAAAAAGATGTTTTTTTCAAAGTGAAAGAACACTCAAAGATTGTGATTGTGAAGCTGTTCTTTTAGGTTAATGAAGATGGCTGTAGATAACCTTTATTTAGCACCAAAAAGAGCTCTTCTATTGTAACAAGCTTGAAATCGTGACAACAGATGAATCTTATTGGTGCTATATAGAACCCTTCTCAAAAAGGTTTATCCATCAAACTGAAGAATCATTTGACAACTGCTTGTGGTTGTGTATAGAACTATTTTCTTTACTAACCCTCGAGGAACCATCTTTTTAAGAGTGTAGAAAGCCTTTAAACATATAATTAAAAATTAAATAAATTATGAGGCAAAAACACAATAAGTACAATGAAACTCAGAAGTCCTGTATGTTTTACATACAGGCCCCTGCAGTTTAACAGGTTAACATTAGAATTAGCATGTGTTCAATGCTCAGTGAAAACATTTACAATCATGTGAAGTAGATGACATGAGAGCTTTTTAAAAAAGTTATTATATAGTGCAGTTACTGGGGAAAATGCAGTACATTTCAATAACTGTGACAGAGACACTGCAGGCCCTGGGGCAGTGCACAACTCCACCAATGTCAGTCTCTCTTAATGCCACCTATGCCAAGTTATTGAATTGTACATCTCAGTGGGAATTTAATTATATGGTCGTGGGCGTCAATCCGGAACCACATGTCTGCAGGATCTAAACTACAATATGATCATCTCTCTGCTGGTGATCTAGCCTGACACTTTATCCTTGTCTAAGAAAGCCTGAGATGAGCTCCATTCACTTGAAGGGCAGCTAGGCTCAATATACCCACCTAATATCTTGTTGAGGGAATATAAGGTATATGCTAGTCAGTGTTATTGCAGTTATTTTGTCCCATCTGATATGGCTGACTGACTAGGGTGCCTCCAACCAGATATGTGAAATCAGGAATGGCCTGAACGGTAAAACAGGCCGATACATTATTCAGTTAGCATTAGCCTGAGTAATGACTGCATGCATTGCCATTACAGACCCAGAGTAGGCCTAGATCTGTTGGATCTCCGGACTGTTGCTATGGATTTTTCCAATTTATCCAAGTCCAAGACTAGACTTAAGCCATGTATGAGAACCATCTGATGATGTTTCGTGCTAACAATTGTGCAATAAAATTGTGCTGTAATAAAGGTACATTTGAATATGAAGTAAAATCTCTTAAAACAAACCACGCAAGTTTGAATTTGAATCAAAATGCAAACCTTCAAAGACATCACCGAAATGAAAATGTCACGCTAATATACTTTGATTGCCACTTTATTGGAGCCTTAGTAAATCGGACTGCAATTGCCAGATGTGCCTACTGATGCGGAAACTTGATATTTCATAGCAAATTAGCCTGACTCATTCAACAGACAGACGTCTCCACACATGTTGCCATGCGCTTTCTTTCAAAGATTCATTGACTTAGTAACCAAAATGCCTCAGACATGAGGAGAATATAGACCAGGACTTTGCCTCAGGTTAGATTGTTTGTAGTAAGCCAGAATGTCAAAAGCAGTGTTTGATCCTTTTGATAACACTTGTTTTTCTCTATGTATACATGAGTCACTGGTGCAGAAGAAATTGGAATACTTGCATGTCTGAATAGAAGAGGCAAATGATGATATTGCCTGACATTTTACTCCTCTAAGGTACTGGCTGCACTTGAGTCTCCCTTTCCCGGGTGGGGGCGGGTGGGCTCTTTCACTCCTTCCACTTTCTCCCAAATGACTCTCCTCACATTTCTCAATCGCTCCAGAAACATGTTGATTTTTGGAGCATGTGAAGTAGAACACATTTCTAATTGCTGATGTGCAGATAATTTCAGTTTTTTGGGGTGGCAGTGACAGAGAGTTGGTCATGTTGGTCGTGATCTTGAAAATAGGCCTCACTTTAGCCCTACATAACCTACATACCTGGCACATATTCAAATACCTGTACATGTTTATTACCTCTAATTACCTCTAACATCAGCTTCAATAAACAAAATGTGTATACATATTTTTTTTTTACATTAGCTGAATTCCAATGCCTGGGCTACAGCTGAGCTAGGCTACATTTCTCGGCCGCTATGTCGTAGAAGGCTGTTTCAAAGTGAAAGCCTAGAAATGCAGCCTATGTTCTGAGTGATTTTGAGGACACAACAGATGTTGTGTTTACCCACAATTCTCTGAGCATGAACAATGCACAGGAAAAAAAAGGGCAGAAAACAAAGCTGTTGGAGCAGAGATTGTTTTAAAATGTAAGTTGTTCATGTATTTGATTTCATCTTCATTACCTTATAAAGTGTAAAGTGATTGATTAATTAAAGCATTCGTCCACATTTCGTATAGCATCCATATTTCGTTTTTTATTTGGAAGTATTTGTATATGTGTAGTTATGGTTATAAGACCATCTTCTCCATATCAGTGAAGAAATGAAAAAGCAACAAACACAAGGCAACGGGTTCCATCATCCCTCACCAGATCCCTCACAAGTTTCGCGCCACTCTTGTGACGTCACCACGCAACCTCGTTAGGACTGTTCCATTTGTGTGACCTGTAGGCTACTATGGAGGAGTCTTTATAAGACCGCCCTACCGAGGATCTGTCCTACCTCAGCTGCAGCCAAGGCTATTATGTGAACATTTCATGACAGACAGATCAATAGAGATGGCTGAAATTAGTTATATTTGACATATTTTAAATTCTACAGTATTGGCACTAGTAAGATTAGGAAGAGGAACTCAAACTTCAGTTTCAAGTGATCAGAAACTAAAGGGTTAATTTCTTAAAATGGCCAAAGGAAAATTGTCCAGTCATTATTGTTTTCACCATGATCTAGATACATACAGCCAAGCGAGCAACATAATTATGAACTGATGGTAGAATCAGCCAATCATGTCGTGATTTCAAATGGGTGGGACCAATTCTGTGAGAAAAAGGTCACTCTAGGACTTCTGGAAGTACTAAATATGACTCGGACTGCGAATACAAGCAGGAATCTAAGCTTATACGTTTCAAACATGAAAAAATGGAATGTGCTTCACAAGCTTCAAATGTCTGTGTTTATTCTAGTATAAACAAAAAGTGTTAATGTGCACCACCGTTAGCTTCTTACTACTAATATATTAGAACACCCATATGGGGACTAATGGAAATTAATTTTATCATAGGGGTGGGCTTCTTTTCTCATTTTCCAACTGAATTGACATTTAGGGCCTAAATTGCAGGCCTTGCTATTATAGTCATTAATCTTCACTGATGTTTTAGAGGTGATTTGGTTATGATAGAAAGAAATATATATTATTGCATAAATGCATTTTATTGGGCTTTATTGGAACAAATAAAACATTTATATCATCAGAATTTAGAGAAAGGGGACAGGCAAAATATAGAGCTGTACATTCTGATATATACCACTAAAAACTATTAACCATACAGTCTTTCCTACATTTCTATAGTAGAGCAG
This sequence comes from Pygocentrus nattereri, assembly GCF_015220715.1. Lineage (NCBI taxonomy): Eukaryota > Metazoa > Chordata > Actinopteri > Characiformes > Serrasalmidae > Pygocentrus > Pygocentrus nattereri. Next base: position 10,105,693 of record NC_051238.1, on the reverse strand, counting down.
AGGCCTCCAAGCAAAACTCCTCTTCTCTGAATGAGATATGGTATATGAGAGAGAGAGAGAGAGAGAGAGAGAGAGAGAGAAAAGTACACCTGATGAGAGAGGAAAGAAAAGGTGAGAAAAAGAGTGATCATGAGAAAGAGTAGGAGAAAGAATGAGGAAGAGCGATGGACAAAGAGAAAAACACAGAAGGAGAGACAGACAAAAGGAGAGACAAATCGAAGGAGAGAGTGAAAGAGACAGAAAGAGAGAGAAAGCAAATAGGTATGAGAGAGAGAGACAGAAAGAGACTGAGTGGTAGAAAAAGGGACAGAAGGAACGAAGGAGAGGATGAGACAGAGAGAGAAATAGAAAAGAGGGAGGGAGAGAAAGAGAATGAGGGAGAAATAGAGAGAGAGAGCCATCTGGACATGGTCTGCCTCTGGGGGACAGCGAGCACCATATTGGGTCTGGCTCTCTCTTCAAGGCACATTTCACAACATTTGCCAAGAGACGTGGAATGACATCAGCTCTGCTACCCGGCTCCGCTCGCGATTTACTAAAGCTGTCGGCTTAAATCTCTCACCGGCTTTCTATGATACAGCTGTCAATTACAGTACTCCCCTACCTCCTGCACATATCGATTTGGCATTTGCCCTGATTGGCCGAGCAGGGATTAAGGCCCCGAGCAGGAGTTACTAAAACAGTGCTGCGGCTGCCCTGGGGCAAACTCTGATTTTACAGACAGGCAGCCTGCTAAACATACACAAAGAATGTGTTAGTGTGGTGGCAGCACAGTTATTTGAACACTTCTCCTATAGTGCAGCACTGAAGAAGGGCTGCATACAACCCTGCACTGCTTATGCATTATTAAACCCTCTGGTTACATATGCTCAAAGAAATGATCTGGTGAACAAAACCTGAACTTACTATAGATCAGACTTCACTTATAAGCGGACCGCGGTCTGAGTCCAGACCCAGGCATTGTCCTATGCGGACCTGGATCTATAACCAATAAACTATGGAGAATTATTTCATTTAGACGGGATGGTCCTATTTTAATCACTGTAACTTTTCTAGCCTTTATGGTAGCTTTAGAAGGCCAAGAGACTCACAGACCAACCGCATACATTGTAAATATCACATGACCCTACTCAGCCAATCAGATCTATGCATTATGATGAGCACTGAGACTCAAGTGAATGATGTACACACAGGGAAAGGACAAGGCAAGACACAGCAGTCAGAGAAGAAAGTGAGTCAGAGGGAAGTTATTTCACATGGTGTGATCTTAAAAGAGACAACTGACAATAAATGTTGTTGAAACGTTACTGAATTGTACTTTGATTTGATTTGACATTCAGTTGTTGACTACATAAGATGTTGATATACCTTCTAGGCTGCTTCAGTAAACAGTATATGGCAAGTTAGACATGATGTTTGGACCTTTGTTTGAGGTTATTTCCTCTAACTGGACCTAATTGAATTTTAATTAAATACCCCTGCTGTAGATGTAGTACACTGGCCAAGGCATTTGGTGTCCAAATTTTGCTTCAAATGATTTGCAGTGCATAATTATTTAAATGCAATAACAAACCCAATTGCAAAAAAATGGGTGAGGAAGTAAAATGCAAATAAAAACAGAGAGCTGTGATTTATGTATTTACTTGGACTTGTATTTGAACGAAAACAGTACAAAGACAACAAATACATTGTTTTTTTTCTTTTTTCATTCTGAAATTGACTGCAGCACGTTTAACAACGTGCCCCAAGATGGGACGGGGCAATTTAAAACTAGGAACATTTTCAAATGTTTAAAAAACATCTTAAACAGATGAGGCACTCATGCTTGAGCATAAAAGGAGCCTCGGGAGCAGAAGAGTCCCTTTCCGAGCAAAGATGAGTTGATGCTAGTCACTTTGATGTATTGTTAATATGCTACTTCCATTACACAAAACCTAAACTTACCAACCTCAGCCAAAACCTAACCCTAACACTGGCCCTAATCCTAACCCTAACCTTAACCTCAACCCAAAATTTAACCCTAACCCTCTCACTGGCTCTAATCCTAACCCTCTCCTCAACTTCAACCCAAAACCCAACTCTCTCTCTGGCCCTAATCCTAACTCTAACCTAAACCCAAACCCTAATCCAGTTAAGATCCAGGTACAGTGTGGTGTCAGTGTGTCTATAACAGCTTGTTGAGGATGTTGATGATCTGTATTAAACCTGTTTCATGTTCATTGACTATCAGGTTAAACATCTACAGGTATGAACCTCCAACTAAACAGAGAAAAACAACTGAATTCAACAGATTATAAATATATATTTTTGCGGTTAATTAAAAGTCTCTTTAAACTCCACTGAATGTTCTCTGCTGCTACAACATTGATATGGTGTTAATACTGTATGTTACTGAGAGTCTGGTGAGAGTTTATTTTATTTAAAAAACAACACTCAAAATAAAGCATCACCAAAACATCCTTTGCTGATGTCATTATTTGACATCAAAACAAACAAAAATAGAAGACTCAAAAGTAACGCTTATTATGAATGTCATGTATGTGTAAGCATCTATAAACACATATATAACATGTTATAATCCATTCATAAGGCATTATAAGAATTGTTATAAATATTTAGAAAAATGAATTACATTGATTTACACTTTATAGCCATCTTTATTATACATTCTGAATTTAATATGAAGTTAATATAATGCATTATAACATGTTATACTGTCAGTGCCAAAGAAGTCAGTCCCAGCTTGGAGAGTTTGAAATAAAGACAAGTACAAAATGTATTTATGCTCTGGGAATTCCAGTATTTTATTTGAGCGTAAAGTCACTGTGGAGTGAAGGCCTAGAGAGGGAGAGGCGGGATAGTAAAGTGCTGTCATTGTAATTTGTTCCCTCACTGGTTCTAATGTCAAGTGCTAGAACCCTTCACTCTGTATCATCAATACCCTACAGTACAGTAAGGCTAATTTCCACTAACATTCTATTGGACATGCAGTATTAAGTTAGTGCCAGGCTAACGGTGGTGTACATTGACTTCCCCACATTGAGTAAAACACTGATGGCAGCACTATATTAACCTCTGACATTTAAAGCCTGTAATGAGCTTTACTGTGTATGTTTTAGTGTTTCAGTGAATTCTTCAGTAAATACTTCAACTTGAAGCCTCACTCTTAACACTGGAGGAGACTTTAGTACAGTAGGCTTCACTTTACTCAGAGCGGACAACACAACTTATGAGCTCTCATAATTTGTTATGAACAGTAATTATTATGCATTATGTTAACAATTCATAATGTATAATACGCTTGCCTATATCATGTAATGCATTTTTATAAACATTTAGAGCCATGTTTATGATGCCTTATGAATGCATTATAACATGTTATGAATGTGTTTATAGATGCTTACACATTCATAGAAAGTGTTACCGACTCATACTTGTCAATACAGAATGAAATATAAATGTAAATGATTTCACTCTTGTTAACTATACAGTTATGTAATTACATTTGAATAAACATGCACTATAGATTGAATGTACCTATCTAACTATCTAATGGGTTAATAGGGACTTAAACCTACATCCAGGCATGAGACACCACGTTTTGCATTTTGAAAGTACTCAGATTTCCCTTTGTAGACTTACCTCTGGAGAAGAGAAGCCTGCACTTAGGGCTCAGCTACAAAGTCTAAAAGCATTCTGACATGACTGAAAGGGCATCTGAAATTTCTGAAGGGACTGAGTGGACATGTTAATTGTGCACTGGTGCAGAAATGTGAAAGGATCAAATGATTACATTTCTTCTTTTTCTTCATTTTTTAAATCAACTCCGTTTTGCTTTGTGTTACTTGTGAATACCTGAACGCCTGTGCTTGACTCTGTGATGTCAGAGTCTTAGAATGAACGTTGTGTCATTTTCATGCTTTATTGCTCAGACTGGTGCTAAAGTCAAGGATAAACGCACTGGCATACAGAGCCAATAAGAGATTTGAAAAAGCACATGTGGTAAGGGGCCACTTTTAAATGGATTCTAAAAGCTTTGCATTCATGAATCTGAAAGCAAAGCTGCAATCGTAGGGGAAAAAAATCAAGTATGCCAATATTTGGTCCGTCAAGTGTCATCAACTCAGTAACAGTAACAGCTTCTCGAATAAAGTGCTATTAAACTTTTAAACCTCACCATGTTGTATCATCTTTTGGCTTCAAGACATGGACTGACCAGTCACCAAACAGGGTTCCAACCACATGGAGGTTCATACGCTCAAAAAGATGATTTATGGCCATCATAAACATTAAGCAAATATTTTTTACGTAAAATTATTTATGGTTAAGCAGTATATAAAGTTGTATTCCATTAATATTCCAATCAGCCGTTCATGGTTTTTGTAACTGTAGGTGACCTCGACAAACATAAATTATAATACCATTTTTTACATGTTATTTATTTATTTAAATTGAATGGAAAATTGAAAGACATAAGCTTTAACATTTGGGCTTAAATTTTTTTTTGAGGGTAAGGTGCCACAAGCCACACCCGTTCATGTTGAAGTTATAAGCTATGTTGTTACTGCAGACCATCTGTTATTGGGGTGAAAGATGTGGGGAAAACCCAGAACTCAGTGCCATTCATTCAGGTGTATTTAACTATATCCATTACCTTTGTTAAAACTACATACACATGAGAAAATATAACAACAAATATATGCATTTTAAATATGTATTTGACATACTTTTTTGGCCATTTTCATATGTTGGAAAAATATGTTTGATACATGCATTTGGAATATATATTTTTGTCATATCTGACAGGACAAAGGTCATTTACATACATCAGTCTTAAAGGCACAGTTTCATTGAAAGTATAATACATAAATATACATATAATAACAAATATAAATAAATGCAATGTAAAAATATATTTAACAAATACATTTTTGACCATTTTCATTTGTTTTTTTGAAAAATGGGATATTATATAATCTATTTAAACATACTGGCTAAATACATTGGGTTCCAGGGCAGCCAATCAGGTCATCATACATACAACAGCCTTAACCCTCTACTACACACAATATGAGAGCAATTATAAGTAAATAAAAAATATTCAATTTACTTTTCTTGAATAAAATGGACCTGATTGTGTGTGTAGGGGTCCTTTTTGGGTATGTTGTCCAGGAGGAAATGATATAGAGCCGTGTTCCCTGAGGTGGTGAGACCTGGCTTGCGGCTGGCCAAATCCATTCCACCATCGCACAATGGTGCTTCTAGGCAACAAAGACATTTCTGCAAATTTTCATAATAAAAAAAGTGATACTGAATGTTGAAAAGAGGTTTAAAAATGCCCACTAAGGGACAGTATGGTGAATTACATGCTTTTAATTGACTTACTCAATCTTTTCCCATTGTTGTCCTTAAAAATTGCATAATGTTATCATAAAGTGAGGAAAATGGATTTGTTGCCCTGAGGCAACAGTGTGCAATTGAGGGTTAAAGGCACAGTCACAAAACCTACCTGTTTCATTTTAAGGTATAAATAGAGATTACAAAATGGTGCTGTAGGTAAATGAATTGTGTTTTTTAGTATGTGACATCACACAGATGCAATACTCAGGTAGTTACAAAATGACTGTTTACACCTCCTTACTGTTACAGAAAGACTTAATCTCACCATTTATTACTTGAACATTACTCTCTGAAAACCAACTTTCAGTGATTTATTAGAAAGAGAGTCAGTAAAAGACGTTTAAAAAGGGAATAAGATTTGGAATTGCCAATGCTGTTTGAAAACTGAGGAACTAGACTCTACAAACAGTTCAGAAACAATGAATAAGTGAATAAAAATCAAGTCTGGTCTGTTTCGGTAAGGTTGGATCGTCCCTCTCTTCTTCAGCGCAGGAGTCTCTTTGTATCCATTTCACATTAGTGTGATGCTTCATTATTATTATGTTGCATTACTTCATTACCTGCGCTCAACCTGCGCTGCTCATATTCAGAATCAGAGTCATGCAGTCAGCTGACACAGCTGGCACACTCAGTCAAATTTCACACTAAAACAGTCACGGATAATCTATATAGAGGTACTTTATGATTTAAATGCATCACGCATAATTAATATTGCTCTGTCAGAGATGTATGTGTAAAGCAGGTAATACGATTCTTCGCAATGTGATTCCAGGAATTTGAACTGTAATGCATTACATTACTTTGTCAGAGGTAAATGTAATCACATTGCTGTAACATGTTTCCTTGTACCACATTACTCCCAACACAGATGTTATAAGTTGACTTGAGGAGATAAAGAGAAAATGTATATGCCCTTGTAAATACACTGTGTGGCCATCTGGCCATCACACCTATATGAGCTTAATGGACAGTCCATTTCCAAACTATGGGCATTAATATGTGGCTGTAACAGCCTCCACTCTTCTGGGAAGCCTTTCCACAAGATTTTGGAGTGTGTCTGTGGGAATTTGTGCCCAGTCAGAGGAGCATTTTTGAGGTCAGGCATTGATGTTGGATGAGAGGGCCTGGCTCGCAATCGACATTCCAATTTATCCCAAAGGTGTTCAGGTCAGGGCTCTGTGCAGACCACTGGAGTGCCACTCATCAAACCATGTCTTTATAGAGCTCGCTGTGTGAACAGGGCTCAGTCATGCTGGAACAGGCAAGGCCTTTCCCAAACTGCTGCCATAAAGATGGAAGCACATAACTGTTTCTGAGAAAATCAGATTTTGTAAGTAATCCAATTAGTGCATTTACATGCACTTGAGTAATCAGATAATAGGAAAACTCTGGGTCTGCATGATTCAGACGGTTATTAGATTTCTGCTTTGCAACTGACCAATAAACTCACAGAAGAAGACATGACGTAAACATGACAACTCAAATTTCATGCCGCACCTTTTTTAAACCATCGCGCCACTTTACCTGAAAATATGAACTTACATCATCTAGAAGATGAATATTTAAATCCTTCATTTCATCAAGCATGTAGTTTCAGAGTGGCTCCAAATAGGCTTAATAGGATTTGTAGACTTCACACACTCTAAGAAATCATATGCTGTTTACATGACCATTTGAATAATCAGAAAAACGCAGAAATCCAATTATGATGTAAACACACTCATTCTTGCATTAAAGGGTCTTTTCGTACCTAAATGTTTTTTTCCTCCAAATCAGTGAGAAACCCATGTAAAACTCAAGTGAAACTCAGGTGAAAGGTCTTGTAATGAAATGATATTAAATAAATATTAGTCATTTTATTTTGTGACTGTCCCTTTTCATACTGCATTTATTTATTCATTTATTTACTTATTTTACACTAGACAATGCCAGCTACATCATATTAACATTTTAAATGGACCAGTAAAAATGGTCCAAAATGTTAACCTTTTTCTCTTTTATTACCATTCAGATGTGAGGTTTTATCACCACACCGACGGTATGTTGGTTGTGAGCGCTGCTGGGTTTGTTTCTGAGCGGTGGGGTGGAGACGGAGCATCTGTTGCTTTTGCAGTGAGCTGTAAAGGGATCAGCTCGCTCATTCAGGCATAACACCGGGTAGATACAGAGCTTTCTAGAAATCCCGGGCCCTGAAGGTACAGTACGCAAGCATCGGAGAGCGAGCGTGCCTGCTGTGTGCGAGTAAGAGTGTGTGGGTGAGTGTGGTTTAGGTGGGTGGGTGTTGAACAGAACTCCATATGCTATTAGTAGACTTCCGTTCCCCTTTTTCTCCCTCCGCTTTTCTGTTCTGCAACAAAATTCACACAGACTGTTATTAGTTTTTGTTCCTCTGTGTTCTTTTCATATGTGAAGTTCTCTATTGTTTTTAAGTGATAACTCTATTGAATTTCACTTCCCCATATCAGTACGCCTCCACAAAGAAAGAGGTTAGCAGTTTTAATGACTTTGCATGATATAAAACCCAATGATAATCATAATTTTTCAGTTTTTAATAATATCAGTAACTGCATGCATATAGCGTCTTCATAAGTCACAGTGGGAGTAAATGGCTCTGCTGCTACTGTTTCTCTGCAAAACAAGACACCAGGGCAAATCATGTTTAGACAGTAAACAGTAAACCCTTTAAAAAGTTGTACTTCAAGTTCATTAGTAAGGGCAGCGGATATACATAGACCTGCGATAACTTAAAATATGAAATGCATAAATGTTTTTTTCATGGTTAAATGGTTCTTCTCTACAGAGGAAAACCTGTTGTATGTGATTCTTTGAAGAACCTTTAAAAATGGTTGCATTTATCACCAAAACAGATTCTGCTACTGGTAGAAGTCACTGTCAGTCTACTACAGTGTAGTAGAGCTATTTCCATGTAAAGTCTTATGCAAAAGTTTGAACGTCCCTGGTCAATCTACACCACATGTGTCAGGCTCCAGTCCTTGCGGGGCAAAACACTGCAGACTTCAGCATGCTGCCTCATTAAACACACCTGATTCAGCTCATCAGCTAATTAGCAAGGCCTCATGAACTGAATTCAGAGTGGTAGGTGATGATCTCCTCAGCATTCTGGCCCAGAAGGTCCCCGGTTTGGCCTGATCTATATATTCTGTTGATTTTCTAAGTAAACATAACACCACCTCAACTTACATGTGCCATTAATCTTCAAATTTTAGTGCATAATTTCTATTAATTTATTGAGTTTAAGAAATTGGAAAAAAAATTCAAATGTAATGTGCCATAAGTTTTGCACAGGCCACATTTTATGTTTTATGTTTATCAGCAAATAAACAGTAGCTGTGCATTAAAATGTGCAAAAAAAAAATGTCTTCCATGCAGAAGATGTGTTCACTTATTTGAACGGAGAAATTCAACAAAACAGGTATTTTGAGCATGGGCACAGCAAGCTGTGCATACAACTACATTTCAGTTATGTCATCTTAGCAAGGATTCTATGTAGCCTGACCATCAACTGACCATCATAACCTTGAAGACGCAACTGCAGCATAAATAGAATGGCACACATGAAAATAATTTTCTGCTGCACAAACAGCCACTGAAGCATTCAAATGGTTCCATGAGTACCTGTAATCATTGTTTTCACTAAAGAATCCTTAAAGAATCCACGCATCTCTCCAGCTCTGAAGGACATATGAACTCCAGGTGTCTGCTGACCCTCCACAGCCCTCTTTTCATTGTTCACACTCACCTGAATACTAATCTGGTTCACCTGTTCTACTGGTCATGTGATCTATTAAAGTTTAAAGCCTGGGCTTTTAGGCTGCGTTCACATTACCAGGTTAAAGTGGCACAAATCCAATTTTTTTGCCCTAATGTGACTCAGATTTGATGTTTTTATGGAAGCCTTTTAACTCCAACTTGAGCCGCTTTCATATGTGGTCCTAGATCAAATATGTATCCGATTTGTGGCCATACAACCTTAAAGTGACGCTCAGATCAGAATTCATGTGCTTTTTTCCACTGATTATGCGCCATTATTCAGCATTACTGTGGCAGCAGCGCCGAACAGAAGTTAAAGCCTGAAAATGGTTAAAGGCAACACATTTCACCTTTTCTGCCTTCATCGCTAATAATTCAGCTGAGTTAATTATCTTCACAGCGAAGCTCGTTCTGACCGTTAGTCTGTTTGCTGATAATGACGCACGTGATCCATGCATGGGACGTTACGGAGTAGGATGTGTACGCGTGGGTCATTTCAGGATGCTGGGTTGTTCACATTAATAACAGATTTGAATCACTTACCTTCACAAGTGTGAACCATCATATCAGACAGATCGAATCTGAGCAAAATATCGAATATAAGCAAAGAGGCTTGTAATCTGAATGTAGCCTTAGATTCGTTTCTTTGCAAGGTATTGCTTATTTCTGTGAGAACTGCTAAGAAAAAATTGTATACTTTTGTATTTTTTGACCTGCCTTGGATTCTTTGTCTTTTTGTCTTCGGCCTCTGCATTCTGGTTGCCTGGTTAAGTTTGTTCTTCTTTGGATTTTGATCTCTCTGGATTAGACCTTTGCCTGTTCATCAAATTTGAGTTTTGCCAAAGTCTTTAACAACAAAGCCTTATTTTTTTAGATTTTTTACCATGAGCATCTGACTGTTTGGTTTCCTTACAGAGTGCAGTTGATGTTTTTGTTGTTGAACAAGAGATTTAATAAATGTCTGTCAATGTGTACCTTTTAGGGTAGATTTTAAGGTTACTTTGTCTGTTTCTAGATCACTTAAAAGCATCACTGAATGCTTGAAACTGTAGAATGTTTCACAGCCATGCAGCCAAGCAAATGTTCAAATTTTGATGAAATTTGATAATGTGGCCAAGTTTGAATATCTTTTCAGTTTGTCTTCTACTATGTCTTAATTGTATTACTAGTTGCATCTTGTGTTTCTGTATTTTTCAACACAATTTTAAGATAAAGCACCTTTATTATTATTATTACACACATTAATACTGTGTTAATTATTATTATTTTTTATTTGAATATATTTTAACAATGCTGCAATAACCCTGGATATCGCAACAGGTTTCCTCACTGACTTCATGATAAATTTGTACGCCTTCTCATCCCTAAATCTGAGCAGACGCAAGAAACAGATTATCCCAGTATGGAAAAGTGAGGAAATCTCTTCCATCCCAGAGGAACAGCTTGCAACAGCAACCTGGTGATTGGTAGCGGATGTGTGCAGTGCTGTTGCCATGGTGGAGGTGGGAAAACACAGCGGAGGCTTCATGGCTCACACGTGTGCTCCTTACACATGGAAAGAATTTCATAATTATAGAAAAAAACATCTTTCAAACATTTCACCATGTCTGTGTGGGGCTTTTGTGCTTCCAGCTCAGCCGAAATGCGGTGGCGCGCCGAGTCGTCAGAAAACAAATATCCTTCATCCCCACGGCAACATCACTTTCCAAATGAGTTCCTGACATTTGCCTGACATTTGGGTCCCTCCTGTTGGCCAGGCACAAAATCCCTGACCCAGTAAACACCCAGCTGTGGCTATCCGCTCTACACTGAGAGAGACGGGCATATGTCAACAAGGTAGACATTTAAAAAGTCAATTACAGCACATCGACTTGGAGATTTGCAAGGTTTAAGCAGCATAGAGAAGCTTGAGAACTGTTACGTTTAGAGAAATGATTCTTGGAAAAGAAGTTTGATATTTAGGAAATCAATACTTTAAGAAAACAAGATGATATTCCAACAGTGGGAATATTATTCCATGTAAACCAAGCCAAATAAGTAAAAAAATAAACCTCACTGAAAACGTACCATTTTTATGCCATAGTGCTGCATATAATGACTCACTTGTGGAGTCCAGATGCCCTTGACCTGTGCAGTAATTACTGGACATTCTGAGTGGAGTGCTTGGCCGTATTTGTACAGCAGTACAAGCTGCATATGCATTAATAAAGCCAGTTCTGTGCTCTTCAGGTCTCCTTAAAGGGCAACCTGGCACTTTTTAACCTAGTCTATAGTGCATGGTTGATGACATTGTTAATGTTTCTCTGTGCTCAGAAAAGGACAGAAATGGTGGAAGAATTTCCATTTCCATTAACCAAATTCTGACAAGTTCCTCCTCATTGCTGTTGCATCCATCAAACATTGAGTTCAGGCTACCTTATAGCATCTGTAGCCCTTGCAATAACAGACAAATGGATAAAAGACTAAAACGTTTGGCAACACAAAGTAAAACTGTAAAACCTTCAGCTGTAGCTAACAGGAGAAGATCACAAAGCACTATTACTTCATCACTAAGAACATCAGGTTGTAAGTATTATAACTTTATAGAGAGGTTGTCAATAAGCAAACATAAGCTAGTTAAGAAATTAACAACAAGAGCATTTATGCTCAAGACCTCAGCAAAAATGCTAATGATGTTAGCATTTTTTGCTATTTTTTACATAGGACAGAAAAATTTCATCTTTTTTTTAATTCTACACATGATTTTGTCTAAATGCAGACATTTGTGCAAGTGTGTGTGCAGAACAGTGCAGTATATTCTTTCATATGAGCCAATAATGTAAACTAACTAGCAAGAAAGGTACGCCACAACAGATGCTTTACAGTAACTTAAAATAAGCAAAAATACTACTAAATCATTAATCATGGTTATTACGACTGCTTCTCAAGCCAGGAAATGAACCAGAACTACAACCGTGAGTGTAAAACATGCTGTCACTGGACTCTGGAGCGGAAGAACTGGCCTGGCCCTCACAGAGCCCTGACCTCAACCCCATTGAACACCTTTCTGATAAACGAGAACGGAGATTGCGAACCAGGCCGTCTCGTCCAACATCAGTGTCTGACCTCACAAATGCTGTTTTGGATGAATGGGCAAAATTTCCCAGAGACACTTTCCAAAACAATGCAGAAAGCTTCCTAGATGTGGGGAAGCTGTTATAGCTGGAAAGGGCAGACCAACTCCATATTAATGCCTATGGATTTGGAATGGAATACCATAAAAGCTCCTGTGGGTGTAATGTGTAGGCACCCCAATACTTTTGCCAATATAATGTATTTGAAAGTGCAGTTGAAAAACACAACTACAACGCCACTGATTCTTTATTAAACCTGATTCTTTATTAATGACTGTTTAGCTGGTGCAAGTTTACAATTATATGACAAAAATTTACCACACATGTCTTGAAGTTATCGACCTGGGAAGATCATTTTAAAAAACCCTTTCTGTTTATCCAGTATCTTTGTTAAGTAAGTCTCAGGCTTAGTACAAAATAGCACTACCTGCATTACCTACCAGGAAGTCATTTGCTGTTGTGACACTCACTGTTGTTGGAACAAAACCTTGTATCTCCAAAATGATAACAGGACTACAAAAAAAACCTACTTTATTTTTAATGTAAGTCAATGGAACCAGCCTTTTTTCCCCAAGTCATTTTGTGCTGTTGCTTTTGGTCCATTCATCATAAAATTTACAGTCACGTGAAAAAATTAGGACACCCTATGAAATCCTATATATTTTTTATATATTTGGGCATGTGGATATTTAATATCACCCCTACATATTGTCCCACTTAAAAAAGCTAAGATTACACACAGGTGTATCACATCAGGTGCACATGATCAGAACATCGTTACCCAGCATTTTGAATGAGGCTCGCTCTATTTAAACCTCAGAAAATTAGTTTGGTGTGTCCCTGACTGTTGAATTGAGAGTGAGCACCATGGTGAAATCCAAAGAGCTGTCTGAGACCCTCAGAAAGAAGATTGTGGCTGCTTATGAGTCTGGTAAGGGATTTAAAAAGATCTCAAAAGAATTTGACATCAGCCATTCCACCATCCGGAAAATTGTTTACAAGTGGAGGACATTCAAACCAGGTCTGGCCATCCAAGCAAGTTCACCCCCAGAACAGACCGTAAGATGCTAAAAGATGTCATGAAAAATCCTAAAATTTCATCACAGGACCTACAGCAGGCTCTTGCTACTGCTGATGTGAAAGTGCATGACTCAACTATCAGAAAGAGGCTACACAAGTTTAATTTTCATGGGAGGTGTGCAAGGAGGAGACTTTTGCTCTCTAAGAAAAACATTAAGGCCAGACTGAAGCTTGCCAGAGAGAACGCAGGCAAAAACCATGACTTCGGGAATAATGTTCTTTGGACAGATGAGTCTAAAATTGAGTTATTTGGACACCAGAACAGAAGACATGTTTGGCGTAAACCAAATACAGCATTCCAAGAAAAGAACCTCGTACCAACTGTGAAGCATGGAGGTGGAAGTGTCATGGTTTGGCGATGCTTTGCTGCAGCAGGACCTGGCCAGCTTACCATCATAGAATCCACCATGAATTCTACTGTGTACAGGGTGCTTGAGGAACATGTAAAACCATTTGTAAAAAACATTAAAGCTGAAGCGGAACTGGACCCTGCAACATGACAACGACCCAAAACATACCAGTAAATCCACCAAGCACTGGCTGAAAACTAAGAAGTGGAGAGTCCTGGAATGGCCAAGTCAAAGTCTGGATCTTAATCTCATTGAGATGCTGTGGAGTGACTTAAAACGGGCTGTACATGTAAGAAACCCCTCAAACATCACACAGCTGAAAGAATTCTGTGTTGAGGAGTGGGCAAACTTTTTTCAGATTGATGTCAGAGATCGGTAGATGGCTACAAGAAGCGTCCCACTGAAGTTATTTCAGCCAAAGGGGGCAACACTAGTTATTAGAGGGCAGGGTGTCCTAACTTTTCCTCCATTATAATATGCATTTTTGTTCATATCTTTTGTTTCATGCATAAAGAAATGTTCATTTTTGTTGTTTAATTGCAATTAAATAACTTTCTTTTCCAGAAATAAACAAACGCAAGATTGGACATTGATATCTAAACATTTCTTAATAAAGAGCTGACTATTTAATGGGGTGTCCTAATTTTTTCACATGACTGTACATACAATGTAAATGACGACAGGTATTTTCAAATTATGTCAAATTAAAAAACAACAAAAATGGACGTATGGGGCTTTGTTCTGACAACAGTGATATATGAGTTTTGAGTTGCCAGGTTTTCTGTTCTTTTCTAGGGGGTACATATCTAAACTATAGTCCACAGTAATCAGTCATACAATACAGATGCCCCAGATACAGATGAGGTAAAAATGTTGGGGTTTTCCTTTAATAGAGCCCATTTGTTCCTGCCTGGATCTCATTTGTGAATGCTGGCTGTCATAGTGGGGGAAAAAAGCATGTTCAAGAGATATTCACAATGTGTTATGCGAGGGCTGTCTGCCTTCAGGTTACTAATAGAGCAAGGGTGTTAAACCGCAAATGCTGGAGTATGTCAGCAAAGCACTGTTTAGCACTTTTCCTGCTCTAATACACCTCATTCAGCTCATGAAGTGCATGATAATTAGCTGATGGGCTGATCGGCTTTGTGAAAGCAGTAAAAAACTCTGTGCTGCTTATTGCCCTCGAGGACTGGAGTCTGAAACACATGCAGCAGTGTCATTACATATGCGTCAAATGGCAAGTAGCACAGGTACAAATGTGACCAGGAGCAAATTGTGTTGTAGTGGTGCCATGACCCAGATTAACATCTGTTTTTGTCTGTCAGCTGAGGAGAAGGGACATTCAAAGGGCAATGAGTGTAGCGGAGAGCATTTAGATGGCCAAATGGCTGCCGCAGTGGTTGCTAATGCAGTGTGATTGGAGGTGGATAGTGTAGCCTACAACAAAGTAAAAGCCTTACTTTGATGAAAACGTGACTCAAGTACAAGTGAATGTTTGCAAGGTAGTAAACAACAACTGAGTAAAGAAAGCATCAGGTAAAAACACTGAAGTACTGAATTCCCCTGTTAGAAAAAACAGGACATACCACATGCCTGGTCACCAGCAAAACCAGCACATTGTTACAACCCGCTACTGGCTGGCGTTGGCTCTGATGGTGGGTCTAATTTAAGGTATTTATAGGTGCTACTTGTGTTATTCTGTGTCGGGGAGTGGGTTAATATGGGGGGTTTTGTGTGTGAAGTGTGTGGTGACCTTCATTGTTTCATTGTTCTGTATGTGCCTTTTCTGTTGGTGTATACTTCCTTGCAGCAGATGATGGCTACCCCTTACCCATGGCTTACTCTGTGCTGAGGTGACATTGGTGTCAGAAGTGGGATATCAGGCATCTTCCAGGTGAAGCAGAGCCTAGCAGTGACAATGGAATCAATGCTAAGATGTTCCATAGGGAAGATGGCCCAGTAAGGCTCGGCAGCGATGCCTGCATGGCAAGGCTGGAGGCTGGAGCCAGTGTGGGATGGCCCTACAGTAACGCCAGTGTGTGGAGATTACATGGCAAGGTTGATAATGATGGGGTTGGATGGCGGAGCTGGTACAGAAAGCCCCAGTGGCAAGGTTAAGTACGCAGTGGACACAGATGACTCATCACGTTCGCCTTCATAGGCATGCCAAAATCTCTTCAGCAACCAGTGAAGCAGCAAAGTCATATTTTTGGTTAAAACTGAAAGAAGCAGCTTTGCTGAGTATGGAGAAAAAAAATACACTAAAATATGGTGAGCGTGCACCACTGTGAGTCACCCTGAAAAGCCTGAAGCAATCATTTAAAAGTCAGAGGTACTGGGATGGATTTGGCAGAGGTTTTTGGACCACATCATACGTCTTTATGTATTACAGCTGAAAAGAAGGTCCGACTCAATGTTTAGGTCTGAAATGCAAAATCAGCTTTATACTGATGAAGATATGATGACAATACTAGATAATTTACTCCTAACATCCTCGGAAGACACGTCCTTCTTCAAGCTTTAACTTGGAGTTCTCTTCTAATGCTCTTTCAACACGCTTGAAGCAGATTCATCTACTTGTGGTGGTCCTCAAATCTTACATAGTGTTACTTTAAAATTAAAGTATTAGTTGGCAAAAAATGTAATTGGCACAGTTTTCAAGATATGAGACATCACCCAGTTCACTGTGTAACTGCATTAAAGTTCAAAACTGTAGCATATCCATTTATCACTGAGATGCTGTGTACCATACAGCATTTGACCCTTTTGGTCATAGCTGCTCCCATGCTGTTAGATGCTTTGGCTTGCATGCCAGATTGTTTATTGCTACACTTATTAAGATTAGTGATAAGCTTCACCTCAATGCAGCAGCACAGCTGCCAACAAATGGCCGAATTCTAGAGAGAGAAGAATGAAAATCGGCATCATTTTCAGGATATGAGACAAGACTTCACCATAGAGCTGAATGCTAAGGTTTAAGGACCTTTAAAAAGTGTCGGGGGTTCATTTATAGAAAAGATGTGAGTGACTTGACCTCTAGTGTTTGTTAGCCTCAGAGTGCCAGCACTAAATTAAAGAAGCAAAATCTGGACATCAAACTTGTCTTGGCTGACAACAGAGAAACATTGTGCTGAATGTTTTGGGGTTTTTTTGCCAGCAAAACTAGCATATATTGTGTTTTGGATGCTGGACAGCAGCATAACATCGCTGGCCAAAGAAAAATAAGTATCTCCAAAATGTCAGCTTTACAGGAGAACACAAAAACGTTCCTAACTTTTAATAATGTTAAAGTAAAGTGATTTTTATTTCAAGCAATTTTGGAGCATTTCTATTGGTCCATTCATCATCACCTCTCACACAATGTAATGGGTAGCTGGTGTGCTCAAATAACGAAGAAAAACGAAAATTGAAAATAAAATGAAGATACTTTTGTTTTCTGCTCTCAGTACAGGAGGGGACAACTAAATTATTGATGATAACGAGTATATATTTTGTTTTGGATGCTGGTCAGCCAGTACGATCATGCTGGGTGGCCAGTTAAACCAGCACCAGACCAACACTAGACCTGCATGAACTAGCAGGTTTGGTAGTCTATGCTGTTTTTTTCAGATCCATTTCTTTAATAAGTGAACAACATGCCTAGAGTCTAAGGGGATCATCTAAAATGCGAACAGTTAGATTAGCACATGCAGTACAAAGGATGCGGTCAGTTCCTGGAAAAATGTAATGAGCAGAGCATTAAGGTGGGCACTCTGGTTGCTCAGTGAAATCAACACCCAGTTCACTTTCTAACTGCATTAAAGTTCAAAACTGTAGCATATTCATTTATCACTGAGATACTGTGTACCATACTAATGGATTTGACCCTTTCGGTCATAGCTGCTCCCATGCTGTTAGATGCTTTGGCTTGCATGCCAGATTGTTTATTACTACACTTATTAAGATTACTGATAAGCTTCACCTCAATGCAGCAGCACAGCTGCCGACAAATGTCCGAATTCTAGAGAGATAAGAATGAAAATCGGCATCATTTTCTTTGGTTAGCACAGGTAGAGAAGCAGACTGCTAGCATGGGTCCACCTGTGTCCAGCGAGCTTTAGCCCCCGGCAGGGCTGAGCGTGACACTATCAGCAGAAGAGAGATGTGATGTGCATCAGTGAGCTGCAGCTGCTGCTCTCCCTCCTCCTCCTCTCATCTCTGCAGATTTATAAGTATGATTAGCAGCTAGCGATCCAGAACATCAGGATGCCATGGAAACGGTTGACTAGGAGTCCGACTCCGAGCAATTCAACTTTTTTCTTTCTTTTTTTCATTTACAGGTGAGTGCCACTCACAGTAGAAGCGCGATTTAGCAGCACAGAACTGAGTGGAGGTGTGTCAAAACCTTGCACTACAAATATGCTGGAAAAACAATGCACTTAAGCTAGAGGGCAGCCCTCATAGAGGAAAACGCAACTGCTTTCAAAACACAGCCCACTTACTTTAGCATAAGTCATCACAGGCCATTTTATGTCTCTTTTTTGATATAGATTAGTTATGAGGTTGAGAAGGTTAGCACAAGCTTAGGCCTTATTCACACTGATGTTAGTGTTTTTACATTGTTTTGGTCCACACTGATATCCTGAGATGATCGTCGTCTCCAAAAAAGCTGGGGCTTTTTTGAAATACAAATAAAAACAGAATTGTGAGTGCGGTGTGAAAGTGTGTAAAAAGTGTGTGAAAAGTGAAAGCAGTGTGTGAAAGCAGTGAATAGTAAGTGCCCCTTGTCTTTTTTTTTAAACAGTACAAATGCTGTTCAGTACAACAACATTACAAAGTTTAACTGCCTAATTTGTAATTTGTTAACTGCCTAAGTTAAACGCCTAATATGATCTAACCCAAAAGGACCCAAACACTATAACAGGTCTGGAAAGCAGTGGGGGACAGTAACTAAGTAAATGTAATTTGTTACTGTACTTAAGTATTTTTTTCGTGTATCTGTACTTTACTGAAGTATTTTCATTTTGGGTGACTTTTTCCTTTCACTCCACTACATTTCAGAGTCTAATATCTGACTTTTTACTCCACTACAATTTGAGAAATCTGTCATTCGTTTTGGTTTCTGTGTGTGTAAAAATGCAACATCAAAACAATAGAAGTGCAAAGCAAGAGCACCAATCAGGGCACAGTGGTCACTTTGTTCTGAGCTGGTTTTGACCTGTTGGTCATACCGACCCAGTGCAGCACACGGTTCAACGTCAGTGCAGCAGCGTAAAACTTTGGGAGCACATACGTCGACCTACATGACGAACTAACCTAACTTTGTGTAAATAGAGCACAATATAGAAATATGTCCACATACGCAGTCGAGACTGACGTGTTTCTTTTTTTCTGAATTCATACAAACACTTTCATTTTATAGTAAATTAGTTTGGGCTGGTTTATGTTTATGAACAGAGACCTACAGATCAACATAGTAAAGGAGCTCATTTGTGATCCTGAGTTTAAAGCCAGTTTTTATTAAACTTGTAACTAAGTTACAAAGTAATCTGAAACTGAAACTTTGCTTGTGTGTAAAAGTGATTTCAGAGCCACTCGGTTCTCCCTGATGGAAACTGTTTGCCTTCAGTGTTTTGTGCTTATGATCATTTTAATAGACGTTAATTAGCGTCACTAATTAATGACGTTCTATTAAAAGACTGGTTTACCAAGAGAGACGCTGGAGGACTTTCACCTGAAATGAGTTCATGAAGCCAGTCTGGTTACAAAAATAATAACAGGACATCAGTCATAATTCATCTTTTATTACTTTTACTTTCAATACTTAAGTACATTTGAAGGCAAATACGTTTGTACTTTTACTCAAGTTGAGGTCTGGAGTAAGGACTTCTACTTTTACTGGAGTAATATTTTACCTTGGGTATCTCTACTTTAACTCAAGTACATGATTTGTGTACTTCGTCCACCTCTGCTGGAAAGTTACTTATATAGCTTTGTCCTTCACTTTATCCTCATGATGTCCCTAAGTGACACATCCTGAACTTCCTGGATAGAGTCATATGACAGTTTGTCAATTTGTGTTCATGTGACCTCATTAAGAAAATGTCAGTGTGCTTGGTTAGTGCATGAGACCAAACCAGCTAATTTCACAGGTGTGTTATTTGCTTCTACAGGTATGTTCCAACCCACTTAACAGTTTTAATGCTTTAATAACGTGTCCTCTATTACACATAACCCATTCTGACACCATTGCTAGAATCAAATAATGAAATATGTTACGTAATTATGTTGTGACATATATGTTACATCGGGATATTAGTCTTAAAATACTTACAGAAGACGCCATGTGACCTCTGTCACAATAAGAAAAACACTATCTGCTCAACTAATTCGATGATTTTTGTTGTTCAATTTAAGGCATATATTTACAAATGTAAACATAAAAATAATGGCAAATCAATTACATTAATAATAAAATGTGAAAATATGAAACATTTTTGCACATCAGTATTGAAATGACACATTAGCTTTAGCTGAGATGCTTCACTTGGTAAAAAAAACAAGCAAACAAAATTTCTATTGTCCTCTGTTGACCCTATTTCATTGGAATATTATTTGCTTGTAATATTAATACCAGAGGCGTCATTGGGCGGTGGAAGGAATACTTTGAGGACCTTCTCAATCCCAATCTCATCCCACCAACACGTTCTCCAGTGAGGAGGGAGAGTCTGGGGACACAGGAATAGGCTTGTCCATTACTGAGGCCGAAGTCGCTAAGGTAGTTAAAAAGCTCCTTGGCGGCAGGGCTCCAGGGGTGGATGAGATCCGTCCCGAGTTCCTCAAGGCTCTGGATGTTGTGGGGCTGTCTTGGCTGACACGCAACATTGTTTTCAACATTGCGTGGACATCGGGGGCGGTGCCACTGGATTGGCAGACTGGGGTGGTGGTGCCTCTTTTTAAAAAGGGGGACCGGAGGGTGTGTTCCAACTACAGGGGAATCACACTCCTCAGCCTCCCTGGTAAGGTCTATGCAAGGGTACTGGAGAAGAGAGTCCGGCTTATAGTCGAAACTCGGATTCAGGAGGAGCAGTGCGGGTTCCGCCCTGGTTGTGGAATACTGGACCAACTCTTCACCCTCTCCAGGATTCTGGAGGGGTCATGGGAGTTTGCCCAACCAGTCCACATGTGCTTTGTGGATTTGGAGAAGGCATTCGACTGTGTTCCCTGGGGTATTCTGTGGGAGGTGCTTCGGGAGTACGGGGTACATGGCTCTTTGCTACGAGCCATTCAGGCCCTGTACAAACAAAGCAGGAGTTTGGTTCGCAAGGCCGGCAGTAAGTCAGACTCATTCCCAGTGAGAGTTGGACTCCGTCAGGGCTGCCCTTTGTCACCGATTCTATTCATAATTTTTATGGATAGAATTTCTAGGCGCAGTCAGGGTATGGAGGGTGTCCGGTTTGGTGACCTCAGGGTCACATCGCTGCTGTTTGCAGATGATACGGTCCTATTGGGGACATCAGGCCGGGAACTTCAGCTTTCACTGGATTGGTTTGCAGCCGAGTGTGAAGCGGGCGGGATGAGGATCAGTACCTCCAAATCCGAGGCCATGGTTCTCAGGCGGGAAAGGGTGGAGAGCCCTCTCTGGCTCGGGGATGAGCTCTTGCCTCAAGTGGAGGAGTTTAAGTATCTCGGGGTCTTGTTCACGAGTGATGGTAGAAAGGAGCGGGAGATTGACAGGCAGATTGGTGCTGGGTCAGCAGTGATGCGGGCTCTTTACCGGTCTGTTGTGGTAAAGAAAGAGCTGAGCCATAAGGCAAGGCTCTCGATTTACTGGTCGATCTACGTTCCCACCCTCACCTATGGTCATGAGCTTTGGTTAATGACCGAAAGAACGAGATCGCGAATACAAGCGGCCGAAATGAGTTTCCTCCGCAGGGTGTCTGGACTCTCCCTTAGAGATAGGGTGAGAAGTTCGGTCACCCGGGAGGGACTGGAAGTGGCTGGGGAAAGGGAGGTCTGGGCCTCATTGCTTAGGATGCTGCCCCCGCGACCTGAACCCCGGAGAAGCGGAAGATAATGGATGGATGGATGGATGGATGGATGGATGGATATTAATACCAAGAACTGATGTAGTCTTCTGGATGCACTTAAGATCATCAATGGAGATGACAATGAGTTTTAGGGATGTGAAGATAGCTGGGATGAAGACCCTGAATACCCTGATTACACTCCCAGCAATAAAGACATGGAAAGTAATGAGTCAACTGGATCTAATGATTGACAGCAGTGAATCAAATTATTTAGATGGTGTTCCTCAACCAAACATGAAGCCCTGGCAGAAAAATAGAACCATCCAAGGAAAAAAAAAACAAGAAAGAAACCTTTTGAAATCCCTGATTGCACATTCAAAGGACAAAGTGTCACATCTCCAGACAGTACTCTATACTGAACTTCATACTCCACTGGAGTACTTCAGAAATTTCATAACGCCAGAAATGATTCCGTTCAGAACAGACCTCTTTGATGCATGTGTTGCAAGGTACAAAGACCACATGAGGTCATGGAGGTGGCACATCTACCTGTTCTAGCGAATCATCATGTTAGGCCTTGTTATAACACGGTTGATCTACCACCATTACTGTAGACTACTTGGTATCCAAAAGCCACTGAAACAAAGAAGCTTCCAAGCAGAGGTCGCCACTAGTCTGATTCTTGGGCATTCATAAAGTGGTTGCCCATCCCTTAACACCATACCTCCAGCACCAGCACAACCCAAGAGAATTCGTGTTGGAGTTACAGATGGTGTTCACACCGACCAGGTTGAACACCGGTCTGTGAGGAATTGTTTCAAGCATTACTATTTGGCTTTGAGCAAATTACCAGATGAAAGGACTGATAATGATAGTTCAAACATGATAATAATGCAAAAGTTTTGTTTCTCTTCAGCTTTTCTCACCAATTTATTAATTCTGAACACATTTTGCACTATGTACTATGAATCCTCTGGGAGATTATGTGACTCATAACCTTCCCCTGCACCCTGCACCAATCACCGTTCAGCTTCCCCTGAATACTAATCTATTTCACTTGTTCTTGTCTTTGTTTGCCTAGTTAGAGTAGTATAAAGCCTGGGCTTTAAGTTTAGTTTATTGTGAGATGTTGCATTTTTCGAGAACTACTAAGTGGTCACTTTGTTTATTATTATTTCTGGATTCTGACTACATTTCTGCGTTTTGGACTTTGCACTCTTTGCCTTTGCCCTATGTTCATTTGTTTTTTAGTACTTTCTGCCTTTTCTGGATTTGACCTATGCCTGTTCTTTAGATCACAATTTTACAAGCAAAGCCTTTTTCTCTTTTTTCTTCCGCCAGCTTCTGAATCATTCTGGCATGTTACACCTATTTATTACATTTCCTACATTTGTACAGAAATGAGTCAATACTCTCTCCTGTACTACTGTAATTTATATCCTATTCACTGTTTGTAATTATGTATTTATTTGCTTGACTGAGAACCATGTAAGAATTCCAATCCACCTGTATTGGAATATAAAGCCATCTTGAGATATTTAAAGGTGCAGTGTGTAAGATTTGACATCTACTGGTTAGGTTGCAGATTGCAACCAACTGAATTCTCCTCCCCAACATCTCAACCTACGACAGCCAGATTTTCTGCTGTTGCTTGTCCTAATTTTGTTTAATGTTTTTGCTTCTTTGACAATGAGGATTCACCCTTTTTTACTTTTCTTGTGCTACAAATACATATTCAATTTGTCAAATTTGGGTTCTTGCCGGCACCGGCAGCAACCACTGATTCTTTCGGCGTCTTCCAACTAGTGCTATTGTGGCACCAAATTCAAGCTGCCACTTCAACGTATAAACGTGAAAGGCGCTTTCTAGAACTAGTGTTTGGTTGTCCATTCTGGGTTACTGTAAACACATGGCAGCCTCTGTTGGAAGAAGGTCCGCTCCCTATGTAGGCTCATTCTAACTAACAAAAACAAAATGGTTCATAGTTACAGGTGGTTACAGAATAATGAAAACATGGTTCTGTGTAATATATTCCATTTCTGCAAAATCTAAATCCCCTTAAATCTTATACACTGCACCTTTAATATTTTACCCCAACTTTATTTTTTTATACAAATATACAACCATTTTGAAACTAACATCTGCAAAAAAAGTAAGGAATTGGAAAAGTTAGACTTGGAACACTAGGAAATGGTCAAGAACATCCTAAACAGGTGAGGAAAACATGCTTTAGTGTAAAGGGAGCATCCAGAAAAGGTCTAGTACTTTGCCAACAAATCCATCAGCAAAATTCCAACAGTTTGAGGAAAGTGTAGGTTTTCACCCTGTGCTAAGTGTAATAAACTCAATACCTTCAGTGGCCTGAGCTTCTCGGTGTTCAGTGCAGCTCTAAATTAATCCAACAATTGCCAATTTAACACAAATAGATGCAATGATTTGCAGGGGTACACTGTAGGGCCGGTGCACCACAGTTTGGTAGCTTCCCTATTCAAACACACACACTAAATCTAGCAATTAACAGATGAGTGTAATCAAGTGTGCTTGAGCTGGTAAATCAACAAACTATGTGGGAAAACAGCCTTCCAGGACTGGAGTTGTGCACCTGTGCAAGTCCAAGACAAGTCTGGGACAATAAGAAATAATGTGTGGAGTCTTGATTTTAGATTTTCCCACCCTTTGAAGCTACCCACACTACAACACAAAAAATACACTATATGGTCAAAACTATGTGAACACTCCTCTTAATTTTCCAGGTGTTTCTGACCTTTTTTCTAATGAGTGTATAAAATCAAGCACAGAGCCATGCAATCTCCATAGACGAACACTGGCAGTAAAATGGGTCGTACTGAAGAGCCCATTGACTTTAAATATGTCACGGTCATAGGATGCCACCTTTGACACAGATCAGTTTGTGAAATGTCTGCC
This sequence comes from Pygocentrus nattereri, assembly GCF_015220715.1. Classification (NCBI taxonomy): domain Eukaryota; kingdom Metazoa; phylum Chordata; class Actinopteri; order Characiformes; family Serrasalmidae; genus Pygocentrus; species Pygocentrus nattereri. Next base: position 10,081,045 of record NC_051238.1, on the reverse strand, counting down.
CTGCTACATCTGTCCTGGTCAACAATTATTGTAAAATGAGAGTGCAATCACAGCTTAGCCATGAAGCGGTATGCTTAAAAATCGCCTATTCTCCGTTGCTTCATTCACTACAGAGTTCCGAACTGCTTCTGAAAGCAAAACTAAACTTACATAAGCTCAACAATTGAACCGCAGAAGCTTCATTAAATGTGTGTCTGTGGCTGAGCAGCTGCAAACAAGCCTAAGATCACTATTTGCAATGCCAAGTATCTGTTGGAGTGGAGTAAAACACGTCACCAGTGGACTCTGGAGCAGCAGAAATGTGTTCTCTGGAGTGATGAATCACGCTTCACTATTTGGCAGGTTGATGGATGTGCCTGGGCTTGGTGGATACCAGGAGAATGCTATCTACAATAATGCATAAGGTTTGGTGGAGGAGGGATAATAGGCTGGGTTGTTTTTCAGGGTTTGGATCCCTTAGTTTCAGTGAAGGGTGATGTTAATGTTACAGAATGCAAAGGTATTTTAGACAATTATATGCTTCCAAAATTGTAGCAGCAGTTTGTGGAAGGTCATTTCCTGGTCCAGCATGACTTGCATCCTTGTGTGCAAAGGGAAATCCATGAAGGCATGGTTGCTAAGTTGTGTAGAGAAATTCAGTAACCCGCGACATTAATTGCAAGCCAGGTTGTCTCATCTAATGTCAGTTGGATCTCACAAATGCTTTTTTGATCGAATGGACACAAATGCCAACAGATAAACTCCAAACTCTTGTGGAAAGCCTTCCCAGAAGAGCAGAGGTTGTTTCAGCCACAAATTAGCTATACATTAATGGTCACGGTTCTGGAATGGGATGTTTATTAAGCTCATATACCCAGGTGTAAACACTTTTGGCCATATAGTGTATATTTTTTAAACTTTTAAGGCCCTAATGAGAAGAAAGCATGTAAGGAAAAAGTATGGAACAAGGTCTCAAGCATAGTATTGAAGTAAAGTTACTTCATTAATTTACATACAGTAGTTGGTGCTGCTTTGAGCCAGCTTTAGTCCCCACTATGGCAAGCACCACCTACCACATCTGGACATGTTCATAGTAGGATGGAAGGATGGTTGGGGTCCTGCATCAGAGGACTCACATACTGATGGCACTGATGCGCAACTGATGTGCAAAAATGGGCAAGCTTGGGGCAAAATGGAGATAATAAAACAAAAAAGCCTAAAAAGCCTGTATGTATAATAATTTATTTCACAGCGGTGGTCAAGCCATGAAGAGGAAATAACAGAAGGAAAAACAGCAATTACAAATGATTACTATCGATCAGTGCTGGGCTTTCTGGCTTTGAACTGCGAAACGCTACTTGAGAATTCAATTTCTTGTGTTTGCTGTGCAGGCCCTTTTCATTCTCCCCAGCTTTATGTCTGCTTCTGAACCATCTGCAGGAGGCCTTGAAGCCAGTGGCTTTCATAATAGAATATGTAGGCCCATATTGAATTTAATGAGCCTGGGGTGACCTCAGAAACGCCGGACCACAGGAGAACATTGCACGCATCTATTATCAGACATGCAGTCATGCTAATCCATGTGATTCGCTTCGCACTTATAGCAAATGGCCCATTAGATACAAGCGAAACACATATGGGCGTGATGGCCTTTATGAACAGTCATGAATGGTCGCCTGTGGGGGTAATGTGTGTGCATCTGTAGTCTTCTGTAGGTTGCTATGCTTTGACTCCACCAAGGGACCTTTCGAGTGATAAAAAGTGGTGAATTGTTTATTTACAGCCGCCTGATTTTAAATACAAGTCTTGTTCCATAATCAGCAATGCAGCGTGTGCTTGTACGTTTCCTTTCCTTTTCATGTCTCATGCCTCGCCCCCTCCAGGCATACCACTGACTGTATGAAGGGAGATGTCTGCATTTAATGAATTAAAGGGAACATTTTTGGATGCTTGTGAATTTTTTATAGCACTCCAAACTCACCCATACACATCCCGCCTGCTTAATCCTTTACTCTTATCCAATTTGCTGTGTCAAAGGATGAAAAAAGAACCTGTTCAAACAGCTTACTTTCAAGCCATTGTGACAAATTATTATCAAAAGAGGAGTGCTGTTTCATCTCGCTTTCTGAGGCTGCCTTGAGATTGGCATCGAAATGGGACTGGCGAGGCAAGAGGGGGGAAAAGTAATCGAGCCACACAAAACAATCCAAATTGGCATTCCGGTACAAAGACGGCAGCGTACCCTGGAGGGGACAAACAACATTAAACACAACGCCGACACTTTCAGAAAAATGTGTTTTGAGAGATGTCCTGAGGCTACCCAATCCTGCCGTATAGCTAGGCCACGCTGTTTAGTGGTGTAGTTAGCAGCAGACGACATAAATAATGGAAAGAAACTCTTCTTGCTGATGAATTCACCGGCGACTGCTGCCGTTTCCGTTAAAACAGGTCACCCTGTGGATTTACAAAAAGGTTTGTGTGTTTACGTTCTTGGCTTCATGGTTTGTTTTTTTTTGCTAGGTTCAGCTTTGCAAATGTGGTGGCGTGACAAGGGTTTTCTTTAGCGTCTGATTCACTCTGATAAACTCTGACTCACATTTACTGCATTATTTCTTTGTAAACATGCTTTGTGATATAAGGCAAATGGAAGTGCCAAAATGCTGTATGTATTCTGGTACAGATTACTGATTGTAATCTGTAAACTAATCCAAAGGATTACTGTATTAAAGTAACATAATCTGATTTTTTGGATTACTCAACTTTTTAATGTTAGATAATTAAGTAAAGAACGTCCTTGGCTTCATGTACATTCAGCTTTGCAAATGTGGCGGCATGAAAAAGGTTTTCTTTAGCACCTGATTCCCTCTGATAAACTCACATTTACTGCATTATTTAAATGGTGCAACATTGAAGGATTTTTGGTAAGCATGCTTTTTTCATATAAAAGTCAAATAGAAGTAAAAAGGTGCCAAAATGCTTTATGTATTCCAGCACAAATGATTGATTACTTGTTAAAAAGTCTGCTACCTAATCCCAAGTATATCACCATATGAAAGTAACATAATCTGATTACTTTCTGTTACTATTGGACTCTTTTTAGGCCACATGTGTCAGGCTCTAGTCCTTGCAGGCCAAAACACAGCAGACACTGCCTCATAAACACACCTGATTCAGCTCATCGGCTAATTAGCAAGACCTTCACAAACTGAATTTATTCAGAGCATTAGACGAGAGTAAACGATAATCTCCACAGCGCACTGGCTCTGAAGGTCCCCAGTTTGCCATACCTGTTTTAGGCCAAGGAGTAAAATAGTCATAAATCTGAAAAAAATAAATTATCCTTGGGGACTATTTAGCCTCACAAAGCCCTGCATTTATAACTCCACTATGAACGGATTCAAATAAATGGGTTAAATACGTTTTTAGCCAAAACTTTATCACAGAACTATTGTAAAAGGATGCGTCAGGCATCAGGCAGGAACTATTTCATGTAATAACATATTGTGAGGGATCTTTTTGAGGTGGACATCTGGTTCCTAGGCAAATTCAGTTCAAGGCAAAAATGAAAGTTAATATGTAAACAAATCATTTAGAGTGGTTTGATGAGAAATGCGCCTTTCTGTCCACAGCTGTGACATTGCGACCTGTAGTTACTATCACCACCACAAGAAATCTGAGTCAGTTTGTTTTACTGCGATGATCCATTTTACATCAAACAACTCTGATTGACTTTGTTTACATCTCAACCACTGAATCATGTGAATTATTCCGGCGGAATTCTGCTTTAAGTCAAGAAGGTTCTTGGCTTTATGGTTTGGTTTGTTTTTTTGTACTGTAGCTTTGCCAATGTGGTGGCGTGGCAAAGGTTTTCTTTAGCGTCTGATTCACTCTGATAAACTCTGACTCACATTTACTGAATTATTAAAACATGCCTTTTGATATAAGGCAAACAGAAGATGTCTAAAAAAGTGCCAAAATGCTGTACTCTGCTTATGCTGTATGTCAACGACTTCTCATGGGTTTTCCCTCAGGTGTGTGTCCAGTCTCATTCCCCACACGAGCAGAGCAGCAGTGTATTTGTGTGCGTGTGTATGTGTGTGTGTGCTTAGGGGCAAAAGACTGTCTCCTGACACACACACAGCCCATGGGCCAGTGAGTAGTCTCATAGGTCAGCAATCCCTGTGAGGCTATCTGAGAGAGAGAGAGAGAGAGAGAGAGAAAGAGAGAGTGACAGTCACCAAGTCCTCGACCCAATCACAGTCTCTCTCTCTCTCTAGCTTTGTTTATGTCTGTATCACGCACTTCAGATAAGCAACTTCTTTGTTTGCCATTATCAACTGATCTATCCATGCTCCGCCCGCAAATGCAGTCTTTCATAGCAACTCTTGCTAAGTTGGATAAGGACTTTCAACCTAATGAGGGGCCGTTGTTTAGATTTCCTAAATTCAAGGTGGGAAGAGATACATTTAAACTGTATTCTGGTGCAGATTAGTTACCTCCTGAAAATACGATCTGTAACCTAATCCAAAGAATTATTATATTAAAGCAACATAATCGGATTATTTTGTGCTATTGATGTACTGCTGTTCTTTTTAAAGTACTATAACTAAAGACATGATAAATGTCAAAGACATCTTTAAACAAGGAGAACAGCAAAACTGCACTGTTTTCTTAAACAAAAGGATACTTATAAGTGACATATACAGTTGTATATCAAGAAGACGTGCATTTTTCTAGAGAAAAGCCCAAACATTTTCTCTGCTTGAGTTTCTGTGACGGTGGCACAGGGTGACATAAACAACCCCACGACAGCAAGCAGTAGGCTTTCTTTCACTTTATTAAGCTTTTCTTTTCTCACAGAAGCCAGACGTGGAGATCTGAAGTACTGTTAGTCTACATTGTTGGATTGTGGTTAATTGTATAAGGTAAGTGATACTTTTTTAATCCCACAAACGGGGAAATTCCACCTCCGCATTTATCCCACATACACACTAATGAATACACACACACTAGGGGCCAGTGAGCACACTTGCCCAGAGCGGTGGGCAGCCCTATTCACAACAGTTAGGTGTGCTTAGAGGATCGAACCGGCGGCCTTCCGGTTGCAAGGCTTGTTCGTTAACCTCCAGCCAATGACCCCTCGCTCGTTCACTTGCTCACTCACTTGCTTGTTTTAGATTATTCATATTTATTTCTATAACAACTTCACAAGTCAACAGTACTTACTTTGTTGCTACAAAATCTGTGCTCCTGCTTTGTGGCATGCTGTATTTCACACAAAGATTTTTTAAAAATGGAGAAAAAAAAGCTTTTAAAAACATCCACATGTGTTGACAAGGCCTAAAGGTAGGAATTTCAATGAAACCTGTTTGTGCTACAGTGTCTCAATAGTTTGAATACAGTTTGTGCCAATGTTTGGCAAAGCTTCCAACCTAGCAACAGTTGCCACAACAGAACGCATGTCTAGCTGGGGCAAGGAGAGATCCATTTTTTTCTAAATTTCTGAATCAGTCCGTCCTTGAGTCCTTCAGAGTAGTTTGATGTGAAACGGTAGAGAAACTGCAGACTCTTTCTATACAGTGGTGGTGATAAGAACCAGGGGTCACAATACAACACAAATCTAGCCATTTTATTTACTATCCATAGCCAGCAGTGAACCAACATGTGTCTTCTGACTTTTCATATGTAAAGTTGATGATGCTAAAATAGTCATAAATCTGAAGAAAAAAAAATTCTCCAGGGACTGTTTAACTCCACAAAGCCTTGCGTGTACCACTCCGATATGAACTCATTAAAATAAATAGATTAAAATGCAGTTTAAGATAAAACCTTTTCACAACACTATCATAAAGCAATGTCAGACATCAGGCAGCATATCTAGCTATCTGTATCTTTCTTTCTATGAGGGAGATTTTAGAGGTGGACAAATGGTTCCTATCACCACCACTGTGAACAATTCTGACTCTGCAAGTTTCTCTAGAACACACCAAACCACTTCGTGGACATGTTAATTATTTAATCACGCAGAAATGTTGAAAAATGGTGGAGCTCCCCTTTAAGTCGCTTGTTGAGTGCTGATCTAGCTCGGTGGTAATTTAAGATTTTGTGCGATTCTTTCACAAAATCCAGTTGTGTTTTAAGATGAAAGGCACCTCACTTCTACTTCTAATGGCAGTCTACTCTGGTACTTGGCTAGCTGTAACCATTGTGCCATAGAGTGCATTAAGAAGAAATCTCCATTAGGTATAAATACACACTACATAGTCAGCAGCGTGCACGGACCACAGAGCCAAAAGGCTGAATGCAGTGCCCTGCTGTTTGAGTGGCATATGGTGAGCCATCAGCTGGATATTTTTTTTGTGCTTAAAGCAATTCAGTGCAACAACCAAGATTATAATCCACGTGAACAATCAAATGCCTTTCATTCGTGACTCATGGAAGGCCGAGGCTCATAGAATCATGTTGGCTGCTGCCAATGGTCATTATCACGCATGTGATTTTGATACTGAGGTTTTATAAATGCCCAGTGTGGGCCAATTGTACATTACACAAACACATTTCAGACGCATATACTGTACCAGTCTTCACCGTTTGGACATCTCTGACTGAATGTGCTTTTTTCATAATCTTAAAGACCTTTAAAAATAGAAGAAAAGTAGAAATGGTGCTGCTGAATTATCTATGTGTACATTTTCATCCAAAACAAATATGTGATACTTTACTTAGAGGGATCCTTTTTGAATGAAACAAACACTTACCAGACTCTCAGTAACATGTCAAAAGCACGTGGGTTAGGATTCGGTTTTAGATTAAGGTTAAGGTGATGGTTACGTTTTGCGTTGTGGAAATAATATATTAACAGTGAGTCTACTTGTAACAATAAATCTAGTAATGTATCAACAGAACATCTACAAGATATTTACCTGAATGTATTCAGATGCTTCACTACTGCTACTTCACTGATATGTTGTTGATGTGTTACAGGTAATCAGTACTAAAAAAAACGATTGTTAAAAAAACGAATTCAGAGTGGTTTAATATCAAATGGATAATTGTACTGAAACCTACCCACTGTTCTTTTTGCCTTATGATGCCTTTCATGTACCTCTCCAGTGAGAATGGGTTTAAATAAATAGGTTTTTATGCTAAAACCTTATCCAACCACCACAAAACAATGAGTGCATTTATATGCACTCCATCATCATCATCTGAACATAATCTTCAGCAGTTATCTGATCATTTAAATGGTCGTGTTAACACCACACTCCGATTTCTTTGATCAGAGTAAGGCCTAGAAATCCGATTAAGATATCTGATAAAGAGAGCTGGGTTTTGGCTCAGTAATCAGATTTCGCAGTGCATGTGAACTCTTACTCTGATTTCTTTGGTATTTCTCAGTCTGCACATGTGTGAAAACAGACGGCGGTACCGGAAGTAAGCGAGCAGCGTTGCCATGAGACAGCAACAAAACACTTTTGGAGTGATGCTGAAACTACATGCTTGTCGAAATGAAGGATTTAAATATTCTTCATCTTCTACATGACGTATGTTCATATTTTTAGGTAAAGTAGTTCGATGTTTAAAATAAAAGCTGCGGCATGAAGTTTGAGCTTTACATTACGTTTATGTCACGTCTTCTTCTGTGAGCTTACTTGCCGGTTGAAGCAAAGATCTGATTACTGTCTGACTCATAGACCTGAAGTTTTCACATTTTCTGATTACTCAAGTACATGTAAAAGCATTGATCAGTTTACAGACAAAATCAGATTTTCTGCAGTTATCAGATTATTAAGTGCATGTAAATGCACTCACTGTCTCACATACCAGGCAGCATATACATAACCTATTCATGTACTACCTTTATATGAGGTCGGTTTTAGAGGCTTCAGACTTCTGGTTCCTACCACCACCACTGACAACAATTCTAGAACATCAGAGAACATGAAACCACCTTGAATGACTTTGTTTACATCTTAACAAGCTGAATGGGGAGAATTTGAGAAATGGGTGGAAAGTATTTATAAAGGTATGCCAGTAATGTAATATTGAGAGCAAAAGCACTGTGTGAGTGCCTGTCCAAATTTTAGACTCATACAACTTGAAAGTTAAATGAATATACCTGATTCAAATGTGCACATGAATAAAATCCATTACACTATTATTGCCAAAAGTAAGCTTAGAGGCAAATTTGTGTTGCTGAAATATATTTTATTCATGGGTAAACGATGAATTAAATACATTCAGTGTCTCGCTCTTTTCCAGTGTGTACATAGCCACCCCCACTGTAAGGCAATGCAACAATCCCTGTGTTTTTCGGTCCATAATTACTTGTAATTAACTGCTATGACCTTGTAATCCAGGTGTAAACCCTGCTTATGGCTGCGTTATGTGGACTTAATGCCTGATGTGGCTGGCCGGACAGCCATAACTGGGATAAACGGTATTAAGCCCAGTCTCCTGAATGGTGAGCGAGATTAAGCAGCGAGGCCTGCGGTGTATCCTGACTCACTCCCTGTCCTCCTGCTAACCACTACATGTGTCAGGCTGACCTAACCCCCCTCCCTTTCCCCACTGCCGCCCTTTCGTAGCTACAGCATGCTTATGCCTCAAGAGGCAGCTTCCTCCGTTCTGCTGAAATATACATGAGGATTACACAGCCTGCTTTTCAGTGCGCGAGTGTCAAGCGTTGCGATGCGGCAGGCAGTAGCCCACTCTGCGGTCAGCACTGACTGATAAATCAGGCAGCAAAGTACAAACATTAATCCTAACCGAGGTGGGGAGGAGCTAGTACCGAGCCAGTTTATTAGGAACTAGATTCGTTGCCCACTTTTTTAGGAACGTCATATTGGTGCATAAAGGTTTACAGTTACTGATTGTAGCCTATTCATCTGTACCCCATAGTACCACCATAGGACCACCACTGACATATGGCATGGCAATGCATACACAATGTCAAGGTACACTGTATGTATCCCTAATAACTGGCATCCAAATGTACTTTTGAAAAAAAGATGGAACCTAATTAAAAGAGATCATGATTGTGTGAAAACTGTTTAAAATTCATGGCACACTTCCACAGCAGGGAAGAACAGGGCACAAAATAACACAGGGTAAAATGTAATATGAATAAATGATGGAGTAAAACAGGTTTAAATAGATGGTGCTAGTCATGTTCTCGTCTTCCCATAGCAATAACATTTTTCATCATTGATGTTTTTCCACTACTAATTTGTTTGTATAAGTCACAGAGTTCACATGTATTATATGATAATCAAGCTCTTGTTTGATTGTAATATGGCATGTAATCAACTCACAGTGAGAGCTAGCCAGCCTTAAGTGCAGACTCCACATGGCGGAGTTAGTTTTAATACAGAGAGAAGTGCATGTACCTCCACATAAATTCAAAACAGTGACGCCTTTATGCATTATAGATGTTATGCGAATAAAAAATATACCAACTTTAAATTTCATTGTGCTGATATTTGCTGTTCTCATTTGCAATCAAAAAAATTGAGGTATTTATTTTGGATTTAGCTTACTGTGGCTCTGTCTAAAAGACAGGAGGCTGAGCTGGAGGTGGCGGAGATGAAGATGCTGAGATTTTCGTTGGGAGTGACAAGGCTGGACAAGATTAGAAATGAGCAGATCAGAGGGACAGTGAAGGTGGAGCAGTTTGGAGATAAAGCCAGAGAGGCCAGGTTGAGATGGTTTGGACATGTGTTGAGGAGGAATAGTGGATATATTGGGCAAAGAATGTTGGAGATGGAGCTGCCGGGTAGAAGGAGGAGAGGTAGACCTCAGAGAAGGTTTATCGAGGTAGTGAAGGTGGACATGAAGATGGTTGGTGTGAAAGCAGAGGAGGCAGTGGATAGGGCAAGATGGAGGCAGATGATCCGCTGTGGCGACCCCTAAAGGGAGCAGCCGAAAGAAGAAGAAGAAGATTTTGGATTTAGCTTAGAAAGCATGTTTAGTTCAAACACAGTAGAATTGTATTAAATCAACAGTTTTATGCATCAGGTTACCAAACTTTTATAACAACTGTTACAACTACTGTGTCTGTTATGATGCTCCATTTCTGGCTGAAACGTTCATAAACGTCTGTGCTGGAAACTGAACCATATTTTCATCTGTAGCATGAGATGTGTTGCTTTAATAAAAATGACATGCCAATATTCGATCAAATGGTTTTCAAATTATTAAGCAAAAACCAACAAGTGTTAGTTTATACACTGATTGCTCTGTATCGCTGCATTTGTATCTCTGTATCTCCATTTTTGTCACTAATTTTATTACATAATTTGAAAATGTTGTGTGAAAATGTCAAGAGGTAGATGCCAGTAGAAGTAGGTTCAAAAGTTATATAAACTAACATTTAAAATGTTTTTTCACTGCTCTATAAAGTTTATATTTTTGAGACGTGAGCTTTTGTATGGCAAAGGCAATATGCTTCATTCAAAATATGCATGTCAAAATAACTTTGGTAACACTTGTTTAAGGCTACTTACTTAGTAAGACATTATAACACACTGAATAATGTATTTCTAAAGCAATACTCGAGTCTTTATGAACAGCTTATGCCAGTAATTGCAAGATACCATAAGCTGAAGAAAGTGACATTGTATTAGCGAAAGTCCATCACTTTAGTTTAAGGTCACTTATGTCAAAGCAGGGTCACTTACTTTATAGAACATTTCATGTTGCGTCTTCTTTCTAGCATAAGCTGGTCATAACTACTCAAATATGGCTTCACAAATATGTTGTTCAGTGCTTATGCATGTGTTAAATAGTCCCTATGTGTGCAGCCTTCAAATAAAGTGTTTTTGTTAAGACTGTATTATTATTTTTCAGTGGAGAGATATCCTAAACTGATCACTTGGACTACAACCCAATCATAACCCACCATAATCTGACCTGCTCCTCTTTGCCTTGCTCTTGGATTGATGTTACTGCTCTATTGATTCAATAACTGCGAGTTGTGCTTACAGTGAGTAAATATGTACATAAATATGACAGCGAGATGACACAGGGATAGATGATGGTGTCAGAATAAAACAAGACTGCGGTCTCTTGGGCCTTTAATAGAGTTGTCGCTATTGATAAATGATAAGTTAGGATGCTGAATGGCAAGATGCTGCGTCTTTAAAAGGCTGAGTACAGTGCGGTGGTTTTGCTTGGACGCAGTGGAGCTTGATTGATTCGGAGGAGAATCGCACTGGAGTCCTATATTAAATCTTTGAGTTAATCTCACTTGCACTGGGGTGGCTGCTAGCCACTGCCCGAGGGGGTGCTGCTCTGCTGGTGAGGCTGTGCTGCTCCCAGATTGGGCATAGTTGGGCAGTGAAATGACAAGTTTACGTGGTAGAATCAATGAAGTATATAACTTGTCCTCTTTCTACTGTAATTGCTCTATTCCTGGAAAGCTGCTTCAGGACAATGTCTGCTGTATAAACTGATATACGAATAAAACAGAATTGAACTGGGTGTTGGAGGATGAGCTGTGGTCTGTTTAACCGAACAGACAAATGAATGTTTGAACTGACCTCTATCAGAAGCATATGGGGTAATATTATTGTGGTAATAAGAAAAACAGTGAGAATACAATTTACATCAGAATGTTTTTTTGTCCTCTTTGTTGCAGGGGTTTTAATGCTGTTACAAGAACAGATTGACTTGTCGCATCTCTTTAGTGTATCAGGGCCTCAAGACAAGGCCGGAGAATATTCAGCGAGAGAGAGAGAGAGAGAGAGAGAGAGAGAGAGGGAGGGAGGGAGGGAGGGAAAGTGAGTGAGAGAGAGATTTTCTCCTGTTATTTCTGGGTAACAGTGCACCATGATGAATGGCTGAAGCCTCTCCTTGAGTTTCGCAGTAATTGGAAGCGAGGGATGTTGTGCTCCGCATATTTGCCAGAAGCATAACAGACTTTATTAGGAACCATAAAACACCATTAAAATTCACAACCGAGGGAGCTCTGCCTACCCCTCCAGACTGATAAATTACTAGCCTACCGTTCACTGAAAGTGGCCATTTTCTTTTTCGCCTTTTATCTATGCTTGTTAGTCCTTACCGGGTACAATCCTTGCATCCATTATGTGATTTGCTTTTAAATACAACGCTCCTGTTTTTTTTTTTGTTTTTTTTTTTACTTCTCATCCTCTCTCCTGGCCACCGGGCTAACAAAAAGCTAATAGAAGTAAGTGTTTCTTGCTCCTTGGATGCCAGAGGCATTGAAATCTACATAATAATAGATGTTCAGACAACAGAAGGCTGATGCAATCTGACCTCGCCGTCACATGTGGCTTAACAATGCGCCCGTGTACATCCTTTATATCCTATCTATCGCTAAACGTCATCTCAAGCGTCACTGCATATGGACTCACAGCCAAAATAGAGTATTCATACAAACAATATACTGCATCCTATGGAGAGAGACACTCGAAAGCAAAGAGTGAAAGGGACCTAGGAAAGCAGGAGACAGCCGGATAGCGTCTTTTACACTTGAAAATGCCAGAGAGGATCATAGACACGGTCAAAAAGTTCCCATTTTCAACAACAGGAGAGAGGTCGTAAAGTGGACATTGCCCTCGCTGAAAAAAGTCATTGAATGTAGTTGATTCAAATATGCAGCACAGTTTGAACTGTCAGTTTTGCTTGCTTTGCATTATAATACAATACTGTGCAAAAATCAGAGACCACCCTTCATTTATTTTCTCTCCAGCCAAAAACAGACATCAGATACAAGTTATTAATATTCCAGTATCTGAAAAAAGCAGAAAAGATATAAACAGAAAGTTACACAGAGCCTAAACTACTAATAAGATCAATGTTTTCAGTATTTGCTGAACTCATTTTTGCCTTCCATTTTTTTCAGGAGACTTGCTTTCAGTTGTTACAAGGAGATTTTTCCACACCTTCAAGTTCAGTCTTAGAAGTTGGTTGCATGTATTGCATCTCACCATTCAAATATTCCCACACGCACTTAATGATGTTGAAGTTTGGACTCTGGGGTGGTCAGTCCATTGTTCTGAAAACATCAGCAGTGTCTTTGATTTGCGAATGTTCTTCTTTTTCACATTCTCATAGCGCTGAGTTGTCTTCTCACAGCAGAAGGATGGAGAGAAACATCTGCGGACTGTTTCAGATCTGAAGCAAGAGTGGAGCTTGATTTTCTGCTCCCTCTCAAAAATGAAAGTTTTAAGTGCTGCTTATCTGACAGTTTTGATGTTCTACCACAGGGGTGCCCAATACGTCGATTGCAGTTGACCAGTTGATCGCACAGTGTACGTTGGTAGATTGCGGCTCATTCAAACAGGCTATTAAATTTTAACTTTCTCATTGATTTTGGTGGTGGACAGGTCTGTATGATTGACTGACCTGAAATGTGGCCGCTATTTCTTTAATTTACTGCTTGTTACCATAGCTACGCTGCAGCCACTGCTGCGAGTTTACCTCTAGTAATCTAGAAAGTTTGCATTTATCGTTGGCCAGTTTGTGTAGCGAAATTTTAATGTTTTTCTTCTGTAACCTACACTGACTCTTTCAAAAGATAAGTGTGAGACCGAGCACAAAGAACTGGAAAACTTACCCCTGCCATGCTGAGCTGAGGGAGGGCTATTTTTTACAAATAGCCATCCCACGTCCACAGATGGGGAATGTCGGGAGGCATTTTTGAACTATACAGAGTCTATGACAACGAATTCCCAGCTAAAAGTCAAGAATAAAGTCGTCCAGACTACACAAACCTGACTGACAATACGGTTAATGTCATTTTTCAGTGATTTGTCCTGTGACAAATATCACTATAGGCCAGTGAAGTGCATTAAAAAATCATGGCAGATCATGATGATCTCAAGCCACAAAAGTATAGACATCTACCAGATCTTGCACGGTCATTAGGAGCATCATTTTCTCTGTATCTTTTTTTTTGATCATCTCCCTTATTTAGGCAAGTGTATTATCTTATCCAATCTCAGAAATCTTCTGAAAAATGAATAATTTGTACTTAACGGCTGTTTGAAACAGAAAGTAAACGAATATAGAGTGGTCTCTGAGTTTTGCACAGGACTATATGTCTTATTCATGTGGAAATGATGTACACATTTGAATCAAATAAATTCATCCCATTTTTTTCAGTGGCAAAGCGGTCATTCAGTCCAGCCATTTGTTGATACTGTCTAGAACTGATTTGTCCACTATTTTCAGCTTAAATCTCCTTGGGGTTTAATGTCTGTATTCGTCAGGAATGCAGGGTGATCGGAGTACCCTCATCAGGGCGCATGTCCAAAGCATGCTGTCCACATGTTTAAGAAAAAACTGACTCTGGGGATGAAAAAACATCACAAAGGCATCATCCAGGTTGTCAGAGCTCTGTACTCTTCAGAATCCCAAACGTGATCATGTTCTGCTCGGATAATCCACGACTGTGGGGTTTCACAAGCTTGTTTGGCTTCAAACTACGAAGCTTCCATCCACTCTGAGCTTCATAAGAATGCAAAGCTCCAAGTCTGACGTGGATGTGTTTTACAGTTCTGCCCTGATGTAGGCCTATTATTGTAACCCCGGAGACGAACGCCACAGAGGCGGAACGTTCCATATTATGTCCTCAGAGAGTTCTCGACTGTCCATGACCAAGGTGCTGGCTCCTGTAAGAGGGAGAGGGGTTGCTGGGGGGGTGGGGGGTGGGGGGGTTTTCCGTGGTGCAGTTTGGGTTGGGGAGAGACTGAAAGGGGGCGTGAGTTGTTTTAGCTCCAGGATGAGAGGATGCGTTTGATGAATGACTTCTGGTCTGCAATGTTCCCATGAATGTCAATAGACCTGCATGACACACAAAGAGAAAGAGAGACAGAGAGGAAGAGCATGAGGACGAGAGGAAAATACACTGTGCACGATGATCAAAGCAGACAGAGTGAAACAGGCAGCATGCGGCTCTCTGTTCTGCCGGACGCCTTTTCCGCCCCACTCTGGATTTGCATTTTCATTGATCTTCTCGCTTATTTTGATTTCATGCGGTTGGCAATAAAATTCCATTATGGGTTGTATATCATTCTTTATAGAGGAACAATCCAGAAAGGTAAGGCTGCAAGAGTTCGAAAGGCTTTGTTTCTGTTAAATGAATGGATCCCAGTGGAAGAAATTGCATCATCTGTTGGTGTTTGACTTCTGAAAGTTTATGTTTTTAATGTCTCCCTGAGTTTTATTGAGCAAAATCCCTGCAGGTCCTCATTATCCAAGTTTCTACTGAAGTTTGAGAATCTATGATTCAGCTATAGTCGATGATATGCAACTAACAGCCTCTGTAACACTCTTTACCACATGAATGAATAATTCACGATGGGAATTTTTGTGAATTTCACTGGCCAAATGAAACTTTAATAGACTTAAATGTAATTTCACAGATTGGAGCAGAATTTCATAAATTCCAGCCCTCCTTTCACAAATAAATATTTATGATATCCCTACTTTCCCCGTTTCATCCTGACGCTCTGTAATTGCCTATGATTCATGTGGCTTTCTCTGTCGAGGGCTGAGAAATCAATCTCAGGACGATGAGGCTGTAACACACTGGAAATGCAGATAACGGCGCCACAGGCTTCGCCATAACCACAACGCGCTGCTCTGATCTGAAGCCCTGTGCAGCTCCAAAATACACCCGGAACTGATTATTATTTTCCACATCAATTTTTATTTGTTGATATATGAAATCGGCAGCCCACCCCACTGCCTTAATTTCTCCCAATGCAATGTAGGCTTTATTTTAAGATCATAGCATAGTTCTACTCTCAGGCAGATTAGGAAAGTTCATTTAAAAGCAAATAAGCAAACAAATCAATGCATTTTCTCTCATGTTGCTCGAAAGTGTTCAGGGAATACACTAAGCCTTGTGCAGCAGTTTCAGGTGCAGATCGGACACATTCAGCTCCCGTGTGATCTAAAAAGCGCCCACTTTGTAGGCCATGTGCATGGAGAAATGTGTTTGCATATGCATAAAGGATAATGCAAATGTGGGCAGACAGCATAGATGAAGGACTGGATGTGTGGCATATACTAATATGTCATTTTTCGTGTTCTGTTTTGTCTTGGGATTTGGGTTCGCTAGCTTTAATCTGGCCTGAAATTTTGGTCCAAACCCGAACACAGCCCAAGAACGTTTTGTCCAAGCCCAATCTCAAGTTTTGATGCTCTGCATCTTCTGCTGTGTCATGAACGAATCCACATAGGCAGATTTAACTAACTATCAGTCTAAATGTGGACAGGAGCTAAGCTAATTAAAGCTAAATTACAGCCATGCTCGCTCGGCCTGCAGTGCTTATGCTCCTTCAGGTTTTCGTTTGAATGGTCTCCTTTGCGTGCGGTGCTCTTTTCATTCTAAGCGGATTTTTTGTAGCTCATGTTAGTTAACCAGTCAGAATATATCTGGCAGCAAAAGCAGATTTAGGTCTTCAATATAAAATTTAGCTGCAAAAAATAGATAAAAATAAAAAAATGCAGGCTGGATTTAAGGATAAATTGGAAATGTGTAATGGGCTGTATGAAGCTGGGCTGGTACTTTTGAGGCCCCTGCTATAAACCCTGCCTCATGAGTGTGCAGTTATTAGGCAGGTCCTGTGGGCAGTTGTGATTAGCCACAGCCTTTGTAACATTGATTGACACATATTGCAGTTGCATCAAACCACATTTTGTCCTGTGCCTGCACTCATATGTACATCTAGCTCTCCGAGCTTTCGCGCAGACTCACTTTTAAGATTGGTCTTTTAAAATCACTTTGAGCCACCAGACACATCCAACTGCCAATCAAGTTCTATATAATCTTTTCTCAAGCATTGAATTTTACCAATATGCACTGTTAACTTTTTACATAAAGCTTTTATTTAAGCCTTAACAGGATAACTCAGTAATGCTTTTGAAGTTGACACTTTTCAGTCCCTCTTCTTGTGAAGGCATCTTGGATTTGTTTGTCTGAACTGTTATTTATGTCAATTTTTGTTTATATATATAAAAAAAGATGTATAAAACTGAACACATGATGCATAAAGGGTATCTTAATGAGGACATTAAAATCAGTATTAATAAAATATCCCCCAGCAATGATTGTCTATCCCTGAAATAAGAAGAAAAAGGGACGGCTGCACAGCACCTTGACTGACGGGTGCTAATTGCTTCAAGGCAGAGCGTAAACATATGCCGAGTTCTGTTCTCGCTCCCCCCCCCATCTTCTCTCGCTCCACACTGTTTCCCATCCGACACACACTCGTGGAGGGAAGCAAGCAGCAGTGACAAACAACAGCTGGCATGTGAATATATCTTGTTAAATATGGCTGCATCCCATTCCCTTCCTCCCTGTGCTGATGAAGGGTGTGACTACAGAGACACAGGCGCTACGGCGGCAAGCAGCCCAGGGCTTTGGGGCTGCTGGTCACGTCCCAAACGGTCATCTCCTCCCTTCATCTCTGGATCCGTGGTGCAGCCGTGGCCCACGGCTGCCCTCTAATCCCGCTGAGCAGGTGGGTCCTTACTAAGACAGCTTAATCAGGCCTGTCTGAGCAAAACTGCCTGGATAAATGATTAGATTTCCACCTTATTTCTGCATCTCTTTCTTATTGCACTCTGTAGTTGTACTCATTTGTACTACAGTGAGTAAGCTGTCTGGAGAGCATGGATGAGGCGTCCTCTTTATTGTGCAAAACTTTAATTAAAAATTGATAAATATACATACATATATATATATATATATATATATATATATATATATATATATATATATATATCATTGCTGTCATGTCAAAGCCTTATATACAACAGTTAACTCTGATATCAGAGTCTGATTCCACTGAGCACTGGCAGTTAAGTGATGAATGTGTGAATTACATAATTTCTATCTTATTCATATGGCCAATGATGATTTGAGTGACCTATGGCCAAGTGGAAAATATATTAATGGTGATATAAATGACATTTTAAACATGAATATAGTAGAAAACAACTATTTTCTATGTAAAGACATAATAATGTAATGATGTCCTGAGCAGAGAATGAAGTCATGCTGCCTTTGTGTGTGTGTGTGTGTGTGTGTGTGTGTGTGTGTGTGTGTATGTCTATGTGTGTGTGTGTGTGTGTGTGTGTGTGTGTAATCTGAGCTTCTTTGATTCTGTCTCTATAGCTGGTCCTGCTGCAAGTACATGTTAGTCCATCCTGTGAAAATGATAGCCCTCCCCATATTTTGTGTTGCCCTCCCCAGATAGTGACCGCCCACACAACGTGCCTGCATAGGACGAGAACGTTTGAACAAGAAGCTAAGGTGCCAGAATGTAGAATTTAGAGACATAAAACGATAAAATAAGGAGAGAACACACTCCTCTAGATTTAGCTAAAAGCAGTAATGAATGATCAGTTTCTTAACCTGATATTTTGGCCACATTCTCGAAATACAGTTTTGACATGAAAAATAAGGTCAATACACTGCAAAAAATGTATTTTGCTAAGTAAAATCATCTTAAATCAAATTAATATATACCAAATTAGAGATAATTGTAAAAATAATATAAGATCATTTTATTTATATATAGCTGTTTTTTTTTACTGGTTAAATAACGGTTTAAATAATTTTATCAAGGAAAATGATCTCTCTATAATGACAGGTAATTTTGTCTGTTGCAAGCATACTTCTTAAAATAAGTAAAATTACTGCCAATACAATGAAATAATTGTACTTGATAAATTACTTAAAAAAGCAAAAATGGCAAAAAAAAAAAAAAAAGTTAAATAATAATCTTATAATAGGCTTACAACAATCTAAACATGAAAAATATTAGATATGCTGACTGGATTTAAGATAATTTCACTTGCCTAAATGCCATTTTTGCAGTGTATATTAATATTTGACCTGCAGCTTGTTTGGTTAGATTCTGAGAGTATGATGACAGGCTTGGATCAAATTCTGAACCTGTCGTTGCCTCTAAGTAAACTATTTGGATGGGAGCTATGATGGCAAAACACACAAGGTAGAACTAGCCAGAAGCAAACAGAATACAACTGAGCAGATAAGATGGGCTGTGAAATGCTTTATAGACCGGCTACAGCAAAACAACATTCAGGTTAATCTGGCAAGTAATGAAGTATTTAAAAAGCTGAGCTGAACCTGATATTGTGCCATTTTTATGGCTCTATGACAGCGCAGTAAAGTTGGCTTTTTATTGGACATTCAATGGATTTTTGATTTTCTCACCTTGATTTTTCATCAAATACATTTTCAAAAAAAATGACAAACCTACATTTTCTCAATCCTGAGAATAACAAATTACAACTGACTAGTGATGAAGGGCTAAAGAAGAGGTGGGAACTAAGTGGTGGTTTCCGTGCTCCAACACATCTTCTAAAACTGGTAACTAACTGCAGAGTTGAATCAGGTTTCCAAACTGTGCAGAAGTCTGGCCGTCCAGGGCCAGAGTTCCTAAGCCACTGGGATAGAGGCTGGCTAACAAACAGACTGAGCCACAGTTTTAACCATGCACCAGAAAGGCTGAGGTTTCTAATAAAGTGACCGGTCAATGTTTATGTTGTCTCTATCCGAACAAAGCCTTACATCTCTAAAATAAGCTAATGCAAAGAGTTTTTATGCTATGTTTGCCCATTTCTTACCAAAAATGTGTGATTCATGCTTTTGTTCCAACAGAAAGTATATCTTTGTGTGTGTGGTTGCAAGACAGAGCTCAGTCCTCACCTCTTTTCATCTGATGTCCTTTAAGATGGCTCCTTTGGCAGCGGCTAAAACACAAGAGAGAGAAAATCCTTCAGTCAGAAACATTAAGAAACACATAACATCTCCCTCTGAATTACACGAGACAATATAAACAGAGGAGACTTGGTAGGCTTTGTGTTTCTTCATCAAAAATAAACCCACAGTTGGAAGCTACACCTCTCAAGAGGAATTTCTACCATAAGCTCCTCTTCCCCATGTCAATAGGAGTACCATTACAATCAAAATGAATATTACCCCGAGACTCTTCATTATCATGCCACACTTCGCATAAGTTCACTCTGCTTTTCCCTTGACGTGAGATGGAAGTTTTACTCAAGTACCCTTCTCATATGTGTATGCATAAGTATGGAATTTAAGGAAGCTCCCAACTTTCCTCTTCCCTGTCCAAGATTTTTAACATCCCTGCACTCTCTCAACGCTTTAGCAACTTGGCAAGATAAAGCTGTTTGGACTGACTGTACTCGTTGGCATGCAAATGACCCTCGGAGCCACTTATTGGCAGCAGATCCATGCTGATTGGCTCTGCACACTGTCGTTCACAGCAGCCTTGGCAGTGCCTGTGGGCTCAACGGATGGATGGATGGTTGGTATTCTAGCCATCCGCCTGCCTTGCCCAGGGAGGCTGGTGCTATCTGTGAAACAGTGCACGCAGCAAGCCTGATCTATAGCTCCTTTCCTCAAACATGTCATCTAAATGCTAAGTACTCTTGCTGCATCGTTAAATCAAAACAGAAAAAAATAAGGGCAGGAGTAAGCAAACAAGAGAATCCTGCAAGGAGGCCTCGGATTTCTGATTTGATTTTTTTTTCTCTCTCATTTTATCTCAGGGCGTTTTGAAACATTAAAAAAACAGAGATATAAAAAAGCTTGCTGGAGAAGTTTAAAGAGACATAAATAAAACAGATGGAAGAAAAAAAATATGTTAGCGTGTCAAAATGCTAGCTTTTCTTCCCGCTCATTTGCCTTCAAGGGAAGCCGCTTTTTATGGAGTGCTGCTGCCTCACGCCTGCTTGGCTATTGATTGGGCGACACCCACTCGGGAGGAAAAATGCTGAAGCGGCGCTTGAGGGAAGCACTATTAACTGTTCCTGCTAATTAGCCTAAAAGGCTAACAAGGTAAATGGGCTCTCCTGAGGGAGGGGTAAAGATGGACACAGAGAAATACGCATGGAGATCGAGAAGGTTACCTACAGAAAGAGAGTCAACCATGAGGAAGGATGAGAAAAAAAAATGAGAGAATGGGACAGAAAGAGAGAAAGAGAAATTAGCCTTGAAGGCTAACAGGTTAAATGGGCTCTCGAGGGAGGGGGTAAAGACTGATACAGAGAAATACACACAGTGATTGAGAAAGAGAGTCTACCATGAGGAAGGAAGGGATCAAATGAGACAATGAGAGAGAGAGAGAGAGAGAGAGAGAGAGAGAGAGACAGAGAGAGAGAGAGAGAGAGAGAGAGAGAGACAGAGAGAGAGAGAGAGAGAGAGAGAGAGAGAGAGAGAGAGAGAGAGAGAGAGAGAGAGAGAGAGAGAGAGAGAGAGAGAGAGAGAGAGAGAGAGGTAAATGGGCTTTCATTCATAAGGGAGGAAGGGATAAAATGAGACAATGAGAGAGAGAGAGCGAGACAGAGAGAGAGAGACACAGAGAGAGAGAGAGAGAGAGACAGAGAGAGAGAGAGAGAGAGAGACAGAGAGAGAGAGAGAGAGAGGTAAATGGGCTTTCATTCATAAGGGAGGAAGGGATAAAATGAGACAATGAGAGAGAGAGAGCGAGACAGAGAGAGAGAGAGAGAGAGAGAGAGAGAAAGAGAGAGAGAGAAAGAGAGAGAGAGAGAGGTAAATGGGCTTTCATTCATAAGGGAGGAAGGGATAAAATGAGACAATGAGAGAGAGAGAGAGAGAGAGAGAGAGAGACAGAGGGAGAGAGAGAGACAGAGAGGGAGGGAGAGAGAGAAAGAGAGAGAAAGAGAGAGAGAAAGAGAGAGAGGTAAATGGGCTTTCATCCATGAGGGAGGAAGGGATAAAATGAGACAATGAGAGAGAGAGAGACAGAGAGAGGGAGAGAGGGAGAGAGGGAGAGAGAGATAGAGACAGAGAGGGAGAGAGGGAGAGAGGGAGAGAGAGATAGAGACAGAGAGGGAGCGAGAGAGAGAGAGAGAGGGGCTTTCATTCATGAGGGAGGAAGAGATAAAATGAGACGAGAGAGAGGGAGAGAGAAAAAGAGAGAGAGAGGTAAATGGGCTTTCATGAGGGAGGAAGGGATAAAATGAGACAATGAGAGAGAGAGAGAGAGAGAGAGAGAGAAAGAGAGAGAGAGAGGTAAATGGGCTTTCATGAGGGAGGAAGGGATAAAATGAGACAATGAGAGAGAGAGACAGAGAGAAAAAGAGAGAGAGACAGAGAGAGAGAGACAGAGAGAGAGAGAAAGAGAGAGAGACAGAGAGAGAGAGAAAGAGAGAGAGAGACAGAGAGAGAGAGACAGAGAGAGAGACAGAGAGAGAAATTAGCCTAAAAGGCTAACAAGGTAAGGAGGTCCTGAGGGAGGGGGTAGAGAAAGATACAGGGAAAGACACATACATAGAGAGGGGAATCTCCAGAGAGAGTGTGCAGTGTACCGTAAGGAAGTATAAGAGAGAAAATGAGAGAAAGAGACAGGGAGAGGGAAGTGAGTAGCATACAGCAAACAATTGGCTGAAACAGCCATCCTGCTTCCTCTACACGGCAGGAGGCTGTGTGTTAATATTGTAGTGCGGATGCCTCTGGGCACTTGTCTGAGGCAGGAAGATGAAGAATAGGTACGCTGCCTTGCTAGCAGAGCGGCCCAGATTGCTAATGTGTACTCCGCTAATTGAGTGCATTAGCTTTCATTAGTGCAAATGAAGTGCAGGCTCCAGGTGTTCAGCTTCGCAGGGGGTGGAAGGGGCTCCAATCAAAACTCCTCCAACCGCGACAGTGTTTACTGTTTACTCTGAACAATGGCAAATATGGCTCTGTCATATCTGCGGTGATTAGAGGCATAGCGATGCATTCGTTGAATCGATGCGTCGATCGCTGTTCCTGCCAGCTCAGCAACATCCATCCTCTAATTGCGATCATATTGGGTTACGCTTGTGGTGGCTTGCATCAGCACTTGCACTTGAGTCCAATTAAATCATTGTTTTCGTGACAAAGAGAGCAGCAAAGATATTTTCAACACTTAAATCATTCTAGCCGGACTGCATTACAATGTACTGTCCACTACAAAGACATTATGCTACCACTTCAAGTGGTAAGACTGCTACTATGCCACCTTAATATTTAAGAAATATATTGGTCATTAAAGCTGCACTATGTAAGATTTTTGTGTTAATTAAAATATGTACCATTTTAGCAAACATGCCTGCAATAGTACATTAAATGGGAGAGGTATCAGGTAAGATTTCATTGGAGTTTTTGAACCACATCATGTGTCTTTACGTATTTACATCACACGCACAGGCTCAAAAATAAGGTCCAGCTCGATGTTCAGGCCTCAAATGCAAAATCAACATCATACTGAATGAAGATATGATGACAATAGAATATAATTCACTCATATCCACAAAAGACAAGTCATACACCAAGTTTGGACTGAGTTCTTTTTGAATACTCTTTCAATGCTAAGAGGCACAAGCCATGCTACAAAATGTTCTTCCACATGTTGCATGCAATTACAAATTTACACCAGAGAGGCCGCTAAATCTCCAAAAGTTGCAAAGTGTAGCTTTAACTAATGATAACACATACATATGCAAATCTAGCTAGTAGAACCTTTCATGAATAGGCATGAAAATAATTCAGTAGGTTTAAAACATGCTACTGCTTTCAGATGATATAGGCTGTAGTTTCTTCCTTTTTTAATAAAGGACCCATGGAAAACTTACATTTACTTACTTTTTTAAAATAATTTTTGAATGTACTAGTAAACATTTATATAAACATTTACATGCACTCAATAACCCAATCATAATGCGGTTTCTGCAGTCATCTGATTATTCAAATAGTCATGTTAACACTCTGATTTATTAGATCGTAGTAAGGTCTAGAAATCCGATTAAGAAATCCGTTAAAGAGAGCTGGATTTTAGCTCGGTAATCAGATTTTTCAGTGATCATGAACTCTTAACTCAGATTTCTTTCATATTTCTCAGTGCGCACATGTGCGAAAACAGGCGGTGATACTGGAAATAAGTAAGATGGCAACAAAACACTTTTGGAATGAATCAACTGCATGCTTGATGAAATGTAGGATTTAAAATGTATTCATCTTCTAGATAATGTCTGTTCATATTTTCAGGTCAAGTTGAGTGATGTTTTAAAAACAAAACACGGCATGAAGTTTGACTTTTACATTACATTTACAACATGTCTTTGTCTGTGGTTGGTTGCAAAGCAGAAATCTGATCACTCAAGTGCATGTAAACACGTTGATAGGATTACAGACAAAATCTGATTTTCTGCAGGTATCGGATTATTAAGTGCATGTAAACACACTCAATAACATAATTCCCACCTCAGTCTACACAGTCCACATATGGAAACCAGCTGCAAAACCATCTAATTTTGAAGAACATGGGTCATTTACATGTAAAGGTACAGTAACAAAAATAGCTTGTTTAATTCTAAGGGGAAAAGTGATCTTGGTTAGAGTTTCTGAATCAACAAATTAGGCCAAATCTAATTCAATAGTCCTAAACAAAACAAAACTGCTCTTGAATCGAATTGCCAATCATTATATCCAATAAAACCACTGATAAACTGAAGGTTCACTGCCTGGAGGTGATGCTGAAACTGTAAATACTGATCACCTAAATAAGAACATTTGCTAATGTTATGCAGTGAAGGTTGCATCAGGATTGAAACACACATTTGCACCCTTGTGCCAGTGTCCATCTCCACGGTAACTGTAGGCACGGCAACCGCGAATTAAGAGCAGGTTTGTGAGCCAAGTGTGAGTGCAGCTTCTCTCCTTATGCCTCGGCTGGGTTAACCATTTAAAGATTGATTTATCTACTGCGATGGCTGCAAGCAGAGCAGCGTCTGTAATTATTACTCCTGCCTTAGGAGCAGAGGTGGTCCAAATGGCTAATGAAGCACTTATTGATGGAGTAGCACTCTGTAAAGATAACTCTAACTGAATGTCGATTACACATACAGTGAGATGCATATCTATCTGTGAAGACAGAAAAGGGAAGGCCATTTGAGCTTATTGCACTTCATATACAGGCTACCATCAAAATGCTCGTCTACTGGGAATGAAAGCGAGATGAGAAAAACATTTTCAATCATCGTGATCGGCCTACACAACAAGCGCCCCAGATGTGTGTTCTTCAGAAGATGCTTCAGATGGCTTCTTAATGTGTGGTAGTTGTTGCTTCTTATGCATTAAAGGCAAAGTATAGGGTGATCAGGGGGAACAGAGGGGTTGGGTGGATGGTGGGGGACATACAAATATAACAACATATATTAGACTAAATTTTTTTGACACCTTTGTTATTAAACCTCATCACGTATTGATCAGTGAAAACAGAAAACCTCTAAGAATGCCTAGCAGACGTTTTTTGTCAAAAATGTAAACTCTTTCTGAAATTCCCATGAAATTAACATAAATGCCATCAAATCATAGACCTAAGGCTTCTTTCTATGTTTCTTAACGATATACATGAAAACTCATCACCTTTCGGAGAAATATGAATAATATGCATAGCAATGGCGCAAATCTTGTAGGTTCTAAGAGCTGTTTGTTGTGTGTGTGTGGGGTGGGGGGTGGGGGGGGGGGTTTGCTGGCAGGAAAGAGATCTAAGTCTACAGTCGTATGCAAAAGTTTGAGCACACTTAAGACAACTTCAATATGGCGTTTTCTGCAAATTTTACAAAAAAATTCTATTTATTCACTAAGTTTAACATAAGGAGAAAATAATTCACATATGTTTATAAAATGGATTGTTCCAGTCCTAAAATCTGATTGGCTTAACTGTGTTCAAAGTCATTGTAAAAACCACGATATATGCCCATCTATGACCGCCTAACAGCAACTAAACTTTGTATTGCTACTGCACTGCAGGAAAAAAGCTGTTAATGGAATATTTAACTATAATCATTATAATATTGATGAAGTAAGAAGTTGGTTTTTGTTTGAACTGAGGGGCTGTTGACTTAAGCTCTTAACTAGAACTAGGTTGGCCAGCTAGCTAACAGGCTAAAGGATAGCTAACAGCCTAAACAAATCCATAATATCACAGGCTTGAATTAAAGCACTCACAACAGGATTAACTGTAAAACAGCAGTATAAACGTCTAAAGAATGTCACTTGAATGGATTACATGCTCCAAATGTTTCAGTCAGATATAGCATCAAAGCCAGGCTAAATTCCAAATGGCTCTGTACTCCCTAACTAGTGTGCTAGCTTTGAAGGTTTAGAAATTCTAGGCTCTACAGCCAAACAGTGCATCATTTACCTAGTATGATTGTGTCTGGGTCCCAAATGACTATTTATAAGCTTTATTTTGCTCTGTTGGGCTGCAGAATCTAGTAGTTAAAGTCCTATGTTGTGCACTATGTAGGGAGCAGGGAGCCATTTAAGACTGGGCCCAAGAATGAGATGAGGGGCACTGCTGGATAGGTACTAAATAAGCCTCACGGTAGGAATCTGGTGCCCAAAAAGTACTTCTGCATATAACAGCATTTGCATCCAATAATAATACAGTGTATTGCATTCAAGCTAATGGATTTGATTCAATCCTGTTTTTTGTGTTTTTATAAAGTGCATTTTTGTTAATATTTCTATGCTGCTCTAAAACAGCCTGAATAGAAATGCCTAAAATCCAGCTGAAATGATGAACTATGCCATAAAATATAGGATATTTACAGAGTTTAAGCGCAAAAAGTGTAAAATGCTGGCAGGGCAGCATTGCTGAAGAAGGCTGCTCTGATCAGGGCCTGACAGACTCACACCAAACATCTCCAGAACCAGCCGTTGGGATGGATGTGCAGATGTTTTGCAGGAATAAAGAGGAAATGACAATTCAAAGTGGGGGAGATGGCAGTGCTCTGGACAGGGTGCGGGCAAAATGCAGCCCAAGAGAGCAAAAACAGCTCCACCACAGCAAGAGTAGCCTTCGGACAGAACACAGAGACAGAGTGAATAAAAAATAGGAGAGCAAAAGGAATAGAGATCCATTATATCTAGAGCAACGTCTTGTTCTGTTCCAAAAAGAGACTCAGAATTAAGAGCTTGATGCTTTCCATCTAGCAAAGGATAAAATCCCACAGTTTGAACCAAGTGAAGCCATTTTTCACGTACCAGTCTAGGCAGTAGAAGCGTGCCAGACCAACTCGTTGTATTTTGATATACAGTGGGCAAACTGCTACCCAGTGATGATTGTATAATTAGGTGCCATCAGTTCAAGTAGCCTTCAAATTATAAACAGTGCAAAAAGCAAGTTAGCAAAATGTATCTATGAATATATATTTGAAAGAACAGCAGTAGACAGCCAATTAGAGGAAATATAGCAATGCATTAGAAAAATATGCCTTCTACTGATACGCAGTGCCATAGCAGTTTAACCACAGTTGCTAAAATAGAATTACTTCAGTAGTTATTAAGCTTGTTTCATCCAGCGAAAAACAGATTTGCTCCCCAAAGTCATCAAGTAAACACTTGATGTGAAGTATTAAAGCTTACAAAAGCACTGAACCCTCAGCATTAGATTTCATCATTACAAGTTCCAGTTGTTTACACTGTCAAGGCTTCTGCATGCAGACTTTTAATAAATTGTCCACCGGCTTTGACTTATGTCTTCGCATTAGCCCATAATTGCGAGGGCAGAAAGCATTGCAAAACAAAAAACAACAACTACTCTTGAAATAATTGGATTCTGAGATAATGCATTGGCTCTGAGTCTATAAAGAACAGGTCGAGTCAGACGTTCAAAATAACACTGTGTACTTTCAAGCGTTCAGTATTTTCCATCTTGTTTTTCTCAGCAGCCTGTAGTTAATGTAATTTCTTTGTTAATTCCCACATTATGTACGTAATTAGCATGCAGAAGGGGTTGCACAGGCCAGACCACTAGACGACTAAAATACATCCGCTGTGGACCAATGGACTAGTTAGATTCAGTGTCTGAGGTGGATAGGCAAAATGAAGCATCTGACACTAGTCAGTAAAGTAGTGCCGTAGTCAAGACTGATAGATCGAGACAGAGTCTGGGTCAGCCCTAAGACCGACACACACACACACACACACACACACACACACACACACACACACACACACACACACACACACACACATTTTTATACATATATATTCTGAAATATGCTGAATGCTCGATGATATTCAGTATATTATAAAAGTATTTGCTCATCTGCCTTCACAGGCATATGAAATTGAGTGAAATCCCATTCTTAATCCATAGGGTTTAATATGATGTCAGCCAACCCTTTGCAGCTGTAATAGCTTCCACTCTTCTGGGAAGGCTTTCCAAAAGGTTTAGGAGTGTGTTTATGGGAATTTTTGACCATTCTTCTAGAAGCGCATTTGTGAGGTCAGACACTGATGTTGGACGAGAAGGCCTGGCTCACAGTCTCCACTCTAATTCATCCCAAAGGTGTTCTATCAGGTGGAGGTCAGGACTCTGTGCAGGCCAGTCAAGTTCTTCCACACCAAACTCGCTCATACATGTCTTTATGGACCTGCTTTGTGCACTGGTGTGCATGTTGAAACAGGAAGGTGCCGTCCCCAAAATTGTCCAAAATCTCTTGGTGCTGAAGCATTAAGAGTTCCTTTCACTGGAACTAAGGGGCCGAGCCCAACTCGTGAAAAACAACCCCACACCATAATCCCTCCTTCACCAAACACTTTGCACAATGCAGTCAGACAAGTACCGTTCTCCTGGCAACCGCCAAACCCAGACTCATCCATCGGATTGCCAGACGGAGAAGTGTGATTCATCACTCCAGAGAAACGTCTCCACTGCTCTAGAGTATAGTCGCGGCGCTTTATACCAAGGCATTCCACACATTGCACTGCGTTTGGTGATGTAAGGCTTGGATGCAGCTGCTCGACCACCTCAGCATCCGCTGACCCCACTCTGTCATTTTACATGGCCGACCACTTCATGCCTGAGTTGCTGTCGTTCCTAGTCGCTTCCACTTTGTTATAATACCACTGACAGTTGACTGTGAAATATTTAGTAGTGAGGAAATTTCATGACTTGACTTGTTGCACAGGTGGCATTATATCATGGTACAATGCTGGAATTGACTGAGCTCCTGAGAGCGACCCATTCTTTCACTAATGTCTGTAGAAGCAGTCTGCAGGTCTAGGTGCTTGGTTTTATACAGCTGTTCTGAAAGTGATTGGAACACCTGAATTCAATTATTTGGATGACATATATATATATATATATATATATATATATATATATATAAATATATATATATACATACATACACACAAACACACACATAAACACACACAGTGGTGAACAAAGTACACAAATAATGTACTTGAGGTAAAGTAGAGATACTCAAGGTAAAACGTTACTCCACTAAAAGCAGAAGACGTCCTTTAGACCTCCACTTGAGTAAAAGTTCAAAAGTATTTGCTTTCAAATGTACTTAAGTACCAAAATTAAAAGTACTAAAAGATTAATTATGACTCTGCTGTCCTATTACCATTTTTGCATCAAATCTCTTGCTTCATTACCTCTTTTTAGGTGAAAATACTACTAATAATACTAATCACTCTTGGTAAACCAATCTTTTAATAGAAGGCCATTAATTAGTGACGCTGATGTCTATTATTTTTTCTTGTATAACTAATTAACCCTTTAAAATCCCAGGCTTATTACATACTAAGTCTTAATGTTATTACAGCAACAAGAAAAATAAAAACTTTTTTTGGAAAACTATACGTGCCAAACAATAGCATTATGGACACTGTGGTTATGTTCAGGGTTGAGTTTGGGGCAAACTCTTAAAATTCCAGGCTTATTACACACTAAGGCTTATTATCAATTAATTATGGGGATTTCAATACATACTCTTAGGTTATAGAAATGTGTATTGAAAATTGGGCCTGCCGGCAGTCCCTGGCCATTTAAGGGGTTAACTAGTAAAAAACTGTTCAGTTGTGCAACCTTAACTGCAGCACTTCGATCTTGTGCAGACAATAGGTCACACATCACTAGCAGGAAGTAAAATACTTTTCAGTAATGTTCAGAAAATATGGCTACTTGACTAGTCAAATACTTTTTAGAATGAGTAAACAGCTACTGAAAACTACAGCTGTCAAACAATTAAAATAATCAGCACATTATTTTGTGTATTGATGATTACGTTAGTCTTATTTGCTCAAATTTGACCATAAAGGTGTATTTTTTATATGTAAAAAGCAATGTATTTTGTTATTGTTATAATCATGGACAAAATAAGCTTCTTCAGAATGTACTTATTACCTTTCTTAATTCAAGCTTGAACCTGATAAATATGTGAACGCAGAAAATAACGAGAATGCCGTTTCCAGTTTTCCTCCAGTGAGAGCATCGGTGGCTGCATGTTCCTAACCCTCCGTGACTGTGGCAATCTCGTTCTCTTACCACTGTAATACAGTACATCTTGTTGCAAGGGGACTATACCTTTCCATTTTGCTTGTTTGCTTTTGTTAGTTTGCTTCTTGTTGATTTGTTCTCTTTCCCCTGTCCACTGTAGTCTGTTAAAGACATTCCCTGGTGCTGAAGTTACAGATATTACCAACAATCCTAGCACTGGTGGTGAATTTGCCTTGTAAATATTACTTCAGCCTCGATATACCTCGACAAGAAACAAATTCACAGCATGTTAAAGTAACTTTTAACAAGAAAGCCATCAATGAAAGCTGCCATTGAAAAGAGTCATAGCAACAGTACGTGAATAGCCAGGCTTCAGCCTGGAACTCTGGATGGTGTGAAGGGTCAAACTAGGAAAATGCATTAAGTGTTTTATGTTATTAACCACTAGTAGAAACTAATAGCTGTTTAATCCCTAAACTGTACTCATAGGGCCGATCTGATTTCTTATTTTAATCCTTACCCCTTGTTTTCGAGTGTCAACTTGCTCACTGGAACTGAGTTACAAAGGATAGTGGTTGAAATTTTCCCCTATGAAACAGGACCCTCAAATAAAAAAGAACAGCACTTCATTAAGAGGCTGCTAGCGCTGCTCTGTAGGCGACCTTACCAGTCTTTAGTGATAGCAGAGAAGGGTAAAGTTCAGCTCCTCACTGCTGGGCTTTAGTTACATTTAGGGCATCATATGTCTTCAAAGAGGAGGGGTGTGACCGTTTATCATCGCCCACCCCTAATTCTTCAGTGATATGAAGCTGAAGTCAGATATTTTCCAGCTTCTTGTTTGAATTTTCACATTCTACCTTAAATCGCTGCACCATTTAAGGTGGAACGGGAAAATTAACTATAGGTAGCTACCGACCGTTATACACTGAAATGACATTAAACTAAGATAATATAATGGTTACTATTACATTTTAATGGAGAAAACACATAGATTCGTGTGTTTCTTTGGTCGCCTGCACAGCCATCTTCCCAGTTTTAGTTTTTTTTTCTTATAACACTCTGTTTGAAGTTTGCTTCTGAAAAACCTATTATGGGTTAGTAGTGTCAATTGTAGTAACGTACTACGAGCCACTAGTAGTAGAGTGCAATACTTTTCACTGATGTCTGTAGCACTTTCATAGTTTTTTCTTTTAAATATGGTAAATGTACAGCTAGTTGTTTACCCTCCTAGCATCAGGTAAACAGAGTGAACAGTTTTAACACGATGCTGTCAAGTCACCTATTGAAGCTCTGCAGCATCATGGCTGCTCTGGAGACCGCCGCATATGGATCCATCTCTTCTCCCCGTGGATCGCAAATCAAATCAGCCGACCCGGCGAGCGAAAAGTGTTTGGCTTCATAAATGCATTCGATAAAAGAGAGCAGGGAGCGAGGTTGGAGAGGGTACAGACTCTCTGAGGATTGCCAATTCCCCCGTGCCTCAGATATTTAGTGGCCTCTAACAGTTCGGGCGGGTGCATGGGCAAACGGAGGCAGACGTGAGCGGAAAGCGAGTGCAGGGAACATGGAGGGACGGAGGGAGAGAGGGAGGGGGTTCTGGATGAGACGCTGTGTTCACTCTGACCCCGTCAGATCAGCCTCAGTCTGAGTGAGCCTCGGCTTCCAGAATAAAACGCCCGACTGAAGTCATCGCAACCCCCCTCACCACCACTCCACCTTTATTCCCCCTTTTTTCTCTCTCTCTCTCTCTCTCTCTCTCTCTCGTCAGCTAATGCTCCAGTTCTCTTTCTTCTTCTCTCTCTCCTCTCTCTCTTTCACAGTCTACAATAGCGATCTATCTCTCTTTTTTCTCTGCATTCCTCGCCTGTCCTCTCTCTCGCAGTCCCTGGTGCCATTCACTTTCCCTCTTTCTCTCTCTCTCTCTCTCTCTCTCACACTCTTCCGGCCCCTAACGATGACTCTGCACTGACAGAGCACTGCCATTAATGAGACAGTGAGATGAGGGAGGGGTGCTGAAGAGAGGAAATGGAGACAAATGAAAAAGAGACAATGTGGCAGAGAGAGAGAGAGAGAGAGAGAGAGAGAGAGAGAGAGAGAGAGAATCAGACTGGCACAGAGGAGTTGGCGTGAGGAGAAAAGGACAGTACAGTCTGTAAATAACTGAACTGGTCAGAAGTTTTAGCTGTTTTCCAGCACACTGACTTGAAAATGAAACAAATGGATCTCAGCTGTAATTTAACACTACATCAGTTTTCTTAAAAGGCCCATATCATTTTCCCTTGAGGTCTACATAAGACATTTCTATGGGTCATAATACATTTTTACATGACAAGTTTTTCTTTATCAATTAGAATCACTGTTTTTGTTGCTCTGCCTTTAAGACTAATATTTATGTAAATTAGCTCTGACCTGATTGGCTGCCCTGAAACACTCATCATAACTTCCTTATAACTATTGCTATTTTACGGTTTGGTGTCACTTACGGACGTTTCCCTCTTCAAATGCAACATACTGGGAGGAGATTATTACGAAGGCTGATAGTAAAATACTGACTGGAGGATTATTTAACATCTGAGAACGTCTTATTTTTTGCACAATTGGTTTCTGATGTTGGTGAGATGCTGATCCTACAACATAGAATCCTCTATCTGCCAGGTGAAAAAAAGGCTGAATGTTGTTTTTCCCCACTTCGGGCAGCAGAATTTCAAACACTGGTTCATGTTTGACCTTTTAAAATTTAGAACTATGATGAAATAATTACTTTCTCGGAGAGTAATAACTCATTGCTGTGAAGTCAAAATCTTATTTCAATGCACTAAAAACTAAATATGGATGTACCGCTGCCAGAAATACAGCGGGACAAAAATACTTTTTTCCCTACCTGGATGAAACAGGCTTTCATGAAAAATAGGAAAATGAGGACATGAGAAAATACAAAGTTTTTTATTGCTTCAGTCCTATGTTAATTATGAAGTTTAACCAGTGGAACAATTACTGGACCACAGAACCCTACTGAGCCAAGTCTGGAGACAAAAAGCTCCCAGAACATGGTGGTCTCAAAATGGCTCCATTTCCAGTGTGGTAGTGTCTGGTTATGTCCAAGAGATGCTTAATTTTATTGCAAAAGAACTAAACATGTACTAAGCACACTGTTCTTCATTTTATGTGCTTTGTATTACACCTTATCATCAACCTGGGATAACAATGCAATCACCAAACAAGACCTTAGCAACCACCTGGGACACCATAGCAATAGTTTAGCAACATCATAGTAGCAACCTGAGACAACATAGCAATGGCTTAGCAACACCTTAGCAGCCACCTGGGACATTATAGCCAAGGCCTAGTCATAACATAGCAGCCAAATGGGATACCATAATAATGACCTAGCGACATCTTAGCAGCCACCTAGAATACTATATATATATATATATATATATATATATATATATATATATATAATATGTAATCACGATTCATCTCAGAATTTCATATAATCGCGATTAATTGCATTTTTTAAAAAATCTGTGTAAATGTTATAGAAAATAAGGATTTTTAAGTGAAATGTTACAATTAAAATGGTGAACACATTTTATACTAATTGTGCTTATGTTAAAAACTGCTGGGACAAGAGAAAACTGTAAGGGAGTTTTATTCACTCACATACTAGGCAGAAATACTGAACCTACAAAACGCAAAATTGGATTTGTAATAGATTAGGGAGCTATAGTCTCAAATATAAGACATGTAGTCACACACTACTGTGTGCTGAAGATGTATTCAGTCACAGCCTATAGGACTTCACAGTCCTGTGCAAACAAAAATAAATTGCACAAAGTTGGACTTCATTAAAGACATGTAGTGTCATACCACAGAGCCGCAGCACTGTAAACAGCATGAAAACGTTTACATGCAGCCTAATAATCTGTTAATAATCCGACTAATAGCTTGATCGGAATAGAATACGTTCATGTAAAAAGCTCAGTCAGAATAGTCTAGTCCAGTTGAGGCCATTCGGAATACAATTTCTATCCGATTGAACGAGGAGGGGAACCTCTAAATAATCAGTTAAATAAAAGAATAATATCCCTGTAAAAGCCTGAATCCGATCTAAATAATCTGTTAGACAGAAGAATAATATCCGTGTATACGCCTGAATCCGATCTAAATAATCCGTTAGACAGAGGAATAATATCCGTGTAAACGCCTGAATCCGATCTAAATAATCCGTTAAATAGAGGAATAATATCCGTGTAAACGCCTGAATCCGATCTAAATAATCCGTTAAATAGAGGAATAATATCTGATTACACTCCAATCGGATCGAGTATGAACGTTCTGCGCATGCGCGGCGCGTCACAGTGAAAGGTTTATACCGTTCATCATGGCGGAGCAGAAGCTGGTGGAGGAGACGAGGTTTATACTCTGAGCTTTAAAACACGGCGGCGGGACGGACGGCCAGCTTATGTGTCTCAGAGCACGACGTCTTCCTTTATAAGGACATGTGAAGCACGTTTTTCTGAGTCTGACGTCACTTTAAAGCATTAAAAACACAAACGCGCCGACTGGACCTCACGTGAAGCTCGCTGTCATGGTAACGTTACTCTCAGCGCTGCTCCACGCATGCGCGCCATTCTGCGTCGGATTACTTGCAGTGAGCATGTAAACAAAGATTTTCATCAGACTGTTGAACAGAGTGAGAATAAACACCTCAGTCTGAGTCTGTAATCCGACTGTATTCAGACGGGCTGGCAAATATCTTTACATGTGAACAAAGAAACTTACTCCTCTACTCTTAGTGAGAGACACCGCGCCAGACATGGTCACGTCTCAACATGAACTACGGATGGCGCGCAGGGCCAAAAAGAATTTGCGTTAACGGCACTTTTTTTTTTAATCGCGTTAAATTGATATTTACAACAAAATAGTGCCGTTAACGCAAATTCTATATATATATATATATATATATATATATATATATATATATATATATATATATATATATATATATATATATATATATATATATATAGGGTATACAGGGTATCATATATTGTAATATATATATATATGTTGTCATGGCACAGGAAAGTGACAAAATATATGTGTTTGTGTGTGTGTGAGGACAGGAGTGAGAGAGGCAGATACTGAGTTGAGAGAGAGAGAGAGAGAGAGAGAGAGAGAACTCACTCCAGACAGAACAGAAGAGAAAGCTTAGGGCAAACTCTCACAGCTGGGGTCATTATAAAGATGTAACTGCTGAGGACGTCTCTCTCGTCCCGCTGTTTTCCTCACTCTTTCAGCAGGAAGTGCCCCCCCCTGCCCTGCTCATGCAGGTACCATCAAACACCTGACAGGGTGACTCAACGTTTTCACACCAGGCCCTTTTGCTGAGCTAATGTCTCTGACGAGCTCCCACTGTAGACTGTAGGCCACCCACAGACTTTCTCTCTCTCTTTCTTTCTCTCTCTCTCTGACTCCTGAGTACAAATCCCCCAGCCACATGCAGACCAACCCACGGTTCTGAGAAATGGACCTGCACCCACCTGGAGCAATTTAAACTAATAGAAATAATGAACTGAACCTGGCCTGAATCTGCGCTATAAAAACACAATATCTGAACATTTCTATGAGCAACATTTATCAGTGTATGCCTCACTATAGTCCACTGACTTATAATACTGCAGCCCACCTCCTTCTAAAGCTTCTCTTGTAATACAGCATTTGCCCTAACACTAAACCAGCGGTAACCAATCTTGGCTTGTGCTCTCTCTGCTCTTACCATCTTATCAAGGACGAAACCCAAAACTGAACAGGACACTGGGTCCTCAGGACTATGATACTGAACCTAAAGTCAGATCCTAATTGAACGGCAGACATAACAAAAAGTCCACTTAGGTTTTTGGCTTTATATTCCAAAAACAGTCATAATTTATTTGTACATATCCATTTTCCTCTCTTCATCTCAACGGCTGGCTTTACATGGTGAAACCTTCTTGCAACTAGTTGCATGTTGTGAGTTGCCTGCAACAATTTCTGTGCAACTTGACCAATACACTGGGCAATTCAAAAACAATTCAAAAACAATTCAAAAACATGGAACACATTCAGTGACTTCACAAGTGAGCCATTTTTGCCACTTGTTTTTTTTTTTATGCCTACTATCATTCTTGCCGTAAATTCGCCCACTAGATGTACTGTACATATTCACAGAATTTTCATCAGCTTCATATGTTTTCCAGGTTTTTTGCCATTCTTTTTTCGACATCTACATCTACAAACTCACATTTGTTGTCATGGCACAGGAAAGTGACAAAAATGAAACAATCAGGGCTCTCTTTTTCTTAAATTTCATGTCCAGTGATGAAATCAGTTGTTTCAAACTTTGTTGTTTGATGAGATCACCTGATACTTTATTTAAATTTGGATTGGCTGTTTCATGAAACTTGTTTCACAAAGTTGAGCTGCCTGCAACTGTTGCGGCTGAGTTTCAAATAAGTTGCAGGACACTTTACATTATGCTACTCAAGCGCAATCAAGTTGCATGTAGGTTCTAAGCTATTAAAGTTGCATGAAAGTTTCAACATGCAAAGCCTGCCTTAGAATTAAACAGGCAATTGCATTTGTATAACTACTAGAATTCTCACTGACTGAATTTTGAATGGTTATTGCTAGTACAACAAAGCATAAATGGAAAAATTTTTTATGTTGGGATATGTCATTAGAAATGTCATAATAATTCATTCAAATTGAGTCTTCATCATTTTTTAATTAATTATTCCACAACCATGCTGCCCTACCCGATGACGTGGGTTATTCGGATAACATTCACAGTGTTGTTCTCTAGAAAGAACACTGGATTTTCAAATGAATTGCTTTCATGTGTCAACACAATGAACAATAAAAGATAAAAGTAAACATCTTCAGTCCTATACACTCTTACAGTTGCTGTCCTCGTGTTCATGTATCATTTTTGACAAGGTATAGCATCACGTTTGCCGTGTATTTGAGGCCAACTAGAACTTCATAGCGTATTTTTGGGTTTTTATGTCCCAGCTTGTACTGTCTGACCTGTCCCATTCAGTTGCTACTGTTTTGTTCTGTTCTGGTTGTACTTTGTAAACTATTTGTGAGTTCTTTCCAGACATTTTATGTAGGAAATGAGATGAGTTGAGTAGTCTGTGGCTCAAAAATGGGAAAAAAGAGCCCACAAAGATGAATCACAGTCTAATGTATACCACTGGCCTTTCAAAGTAGAAATACTCAGATAAGGTGAGTTGGCTACTGAGTAACTGCTACCAAAATAATGTTCAACTTGCTGGAACAGTGGAAAAAAAAGCCACCTCATACTGACAAACCACATGTATATGGCCTAAATGATAAATGACAATGGCCTTAAAGGGGAACTTCACCAATTTCTCGAAATGATTGCATAAGTAAATTGTTAATGTGTCAACAAAATCATTCAGAGTGGCCTAAAACGCTTCATTGCAGAGTAACTTACCAAGTCAAAATGGTTCATAGGAGTGAGTGGTCGGGGTGGCTGCGCCCAAGCTGTATTTGGCAAGGGTGGAGAAACTCTGACTTCGAATAAGGATATTGTCGGTTGGTGGAAGGAGCACTTTGAGGAACTTCTTAATCTGGGAGACGTGGGCCAGAGGCTTCTGGGGTGTCAAGTTCCATTTCCCTGGTGGAGGTCACTGAGGTAGTTGGTAAGCTCCTCAGTGGCAAGGTGGATGAGATTCGTCCAGAAATGCTTAAGGCTCTGGGTATTGTGGGGCTGTCATGGCTAACACGCCTCTGCAATATTGCATGGACCTCGGGAACAGTACCCTTGGACTGGCAGACTGGGGTGGTGGTCCCTATTTTTAAAAAGGGGGACCGGAGGGTGTGTGCCAATTATCAGGGTATCACACTGCTCAGCCTCCCTGGGAAAGTCTATGCAAAGGTGCTGGAAAGGAGACTCCGACCGATAGTTGAACCTCAGATTGAGGAGGAACAATGTGGATTCTGTCCTGGCTGTGGAACAATGGATCAGCTTTTCACCCTCTCACAGATTGTTGAGGGGGCATGGGAGTTTGCCAACCCAGTCTACATGTGTTTTGTGGACTTGGAGAAGGCTTATGACCGTGTTCCTCGAGATATCTTGTGGGAGGTCCTCCGGGAGTATGGGGTGCCGGGGCTACTACTCTGGGCTATCCAATCTCTGTACTCCCGGAGTGAGAGCTGTGGACTCTGCCAGGGTTGTGCTCTGTCTACACTCTTGTTTGTGATATTCATGGACAGAGTGTCAGGGTGTAGCCGGGGTCAGGAGGGCATTATGTGTGGAGGCCAGAGGGTGGCGCCTCTGCTATTTGCAGATGATGTTGTTCTTTTGGCGGAATCACATGGATGCCTCCAACGCTCGCTGGAGCGGTTTGCTGCTGAGTGTGAAGCGGTTGGTATGCGGATCAGCACCTCCAAGTCTGAGTCCATGGTCTTGGCCCGGAAAAGGATGGCATGCCCACTCCAGGTAAGGGGAAAGGACCTGCCCCAAGTGGAGGACTTTAAGTAGCTTGGGGTCTTGTTCACGAGTGACGGGAAGAGGGATCGTGAGATTGGCCGCAGGCTGGGACAGGCGGCAGCAGTGATGCGGTCACTGTACCGGACTGTAGTGGTGAAGAGGAAATTGAGCCAAAAGGTGAAGCTCTCTGTTTACCGGTCGATCTACATCCCAATCCTCACCTATGGTCATGAGCTGTGGGTAATGACAGAAAGAACGAGATCGTGAATACAAGCAGCGGAAATGAGCTTTCTTCGTCGGGTGGCGGGCTACACGCTCTGCGATAGAGTGAGGAGCTCGGTCATCCGGGAGGAACTCAGAGTAGAGCCGCTACTCCTCCGCATTGAGAGGAGCCAGCTGAGGTGGTTCGGGCATCTGATCCGGATGCCCCCTGGACGCCTCCCAGTGGGGAGTGTTCCAGGCACAGCCTACTGGAATAAGACCCAGGGGTCGTCCTAGGACCCGCTGGAGGGATTATGTCTCCAAGTTGGCCTGGGAGCGGCTTGGAGTCCTCGGGAATGAGCTGGAGGAAGTTGCGGGGGACAGGGTCATCTGGGATTCTCTGCTCTCCCAACTGCTACCGCGACCCTGTCTGGACTAGCGGTCAACGATGATGATGATGATAAAGACAAGATATTTAATGTTCAAATGGATGAACTTTATTGTTTTTTGCAAATATTCACTCCTTTTGAATTTGATGCCTGCAACACGTTCGAAAGAAGTTGGGAAAGGGGCAACAAAAGACTGGGTAAGTTGAGGAATGCTCAAAAAACACCTGTTTGGAACATTCCACAGGCGAACAGGTTAATTGGAAACAGGTGAGTGTCATATTTGGGTATAAAGGGAGCATCCCTGAAAGGCTCAGTCGTTCACAAACAAGGATGGGGCGAGGTTCAACACTTTGTGAACAACTGCATGAGCAAACAGTCCTACAGTTTAAGAACAATGTTTCTCAATGTGCAACTGCAAGGAATTTAGGGATTTCATCATCTACAGTCCATAATATCATCAAAAGATTCAGAGAATCTGGAGAAATCTCTGCAAGTAAGCGGCAAGGCAGAAATCCAACATTGAATGCCCGTGACCTTCGATCCCTCAGGCGGCACTGCATTAAAAACCAACATCATTCTGTAACGGCTATTACCACATGGGCTCAGGAACACTTCAGAAAAACATTGTCAGTGAACACAGTTCGTCGCTCCATCTACAAGAGCAAGTTAAAACTCTGCCATGCAAAGCGAAAGTCATATATCAACAACACCTAGAAACACCGCCGGCTTCTCTGGGCCTGAGCTCATCTGAGATGGACTGATGCAAAGTGGAAAGTGTCCTGTGGTCTAACGAGCCCACATTTCAAATTGTTTTTGGAAATCATGGACGTCGTGTCCTCCAGGCCAAAGAGGAAAAGGACTGTCCGGATTGTTATCAGCACAAAGTTCAAAAGCCAGCATCTCTGATGGTGTGGGGGTGTGTTAGTGCCCATGGCATGGGTAACTTGCACATCTGTGAAGGCACCATTAATGCTGAAAGGTACATACAGGTTTTGGAGCAACATATGCTGCCATCCAAGCAGCGTCTTTTTCAGGGACGTCCTGCTTATCTCAGCAAGACAATGCCAAGCCACATTCTGCACGTGTTTCAACAGCATGGCTTCGTAGTACGTAGTACGGGTACTAGACTGGCCTGCCTGCAGTCCAGACCTGTCTCCCACTGAAAATGTGTGGCGCATTATGAAGCGCAAAATACGACAATGGAGCAACTGAAGTTGTACATCAAGCAAGAATGGGAAAGAATTCCACCTACAAAGCTTCAACAATTAGTGTCCTCAGCTCCCAAACGCTTATTGCGTGTTGTTAAAGGAAAGGCGATGTAACACAGTGGTAAACACGCCCCTGTCCCAACTTCTTTGGAACGTGTTGCAGGCATGAACTTTAAAATGAGTGAATATTTGCAAAAAAACAATAAAGTTTATCCGTTTGAACATTAAATAACTCGTCTTTGTAGTCTATTCAATTGAATATAGGTTGAAAAGGATTTGCAAATCATTGTATTGTTTTTATTTATATTTTACACAACATCCCAACTTCACTGGATTGTGTATCACAACCAGAAATACTGAACTCAACTATGAGTTAGAAATGCTCCAAGCTTTGCTGTGCTTTGTAATATTAAACTCATAACAAAGGCAGACTAAAACTTGCACAAATTTAGTAAAGGAACAATAGACCGGGCAGTTGCATTGGCATAACTAGTCCAATCTCCTTTGAATTTTGAATGCTTAATTCTAGTACAAAAAAGCATAACTGAAAAAAAGACAAATAATTTTGTTATATTGAATGTAATGTTTTGGAAATAAAACAAAATGTAGCCTGTGCAAAAGTTACAGCACATTTTACATTTTATGTTTTATTTTTTCCAGTATGTTCAACTCAGGAAATACGCAGAGGTTGTGCATAAAAATGCAGATAATTCAACTTGTTTCAAGACATAGTGATTGAAGCAGGAACACTTATCTGCCTGTATAACAAGACACATTTTTCTATATTGCTGTTGTTGGAAGAAAACATTGTATGTCCAAAATGGTCAATTTACAGGAAAAGTTTTACTTTTACATTTTCAAATTATGCCAGAAACTGGGAAAAAAAAATACAAAAATGGAGATATGAGGATTTACTGACAGCAGCGATATACAGTTCCTTATACAAGTAAATGTTTAGAAATAAATGAAATAACATCATAAAATTTACAGAGAAATATTACACATATCAACAAGATTTAAGACATTATCAGTTGCCAAGATTCATTTTCTGCAGTGCTCTCTTTCATTTAATTCAGATTCATTTAGCCAGTCAGATCTTTCACTGGACGTTCTTAAGCCTGCGCACATTAGAACATCTGTGCTTGTTGCAGAGTGTTCGGTCGGCTGCAGTGTAACAGGCTTCAGCTGCCTGCATTCCTGCACTGCCGCGGCGCAGGCTCTCCGGCGTGTGCGGTACCGTGGCTCTCAGCTCTAGAGAATACAGCAAATTTGAACCTTTCAGCAGTTCACTAGTGAAGACAAATGGCGCGGTGTTTGGGGCCCT